>NW_018408587.1:67961-83888 GCF_002113885.1 Mizuhopecten yessoensis
GGGTGAGGGGGGATGGGGTGAGGTGGAGGGGGTGGGTAAGGGGGTGAAGGTGAGGGAGGTGAGGGGGAGCGTTTCATAATTGGTCAAAATCTTCGAACGACATTAATGGTACATGTACAATATTGCTCCACATTGGAATTGGGAGACACTACTTTAGAAGGTTTTCACTCTTTAACCCCTAATTATATATATAATAGCCCCTGCTGATGTTCAGCCCCCTGGGGGTCAGACCCTATTTGAGTAAACATTCTGATCTTCATCAAATGATTTTACAGATATTGGTGAAAATATACAGGTTTCCAGGGAGATGACATTTCAATGATTTTAATTCCCATAACAAGCTAATGATTGTCACAAAGTTTCATTAAAATTTGATGAATGTTTTTCTGAGGAGAGACAAAAATATGTTTTTGGACGACGGACCATGCAAATATGACACACAAGTCAACTACGAACGAAAGGCTATTCCAAAAGGTCAACTGATCAAGTGAATCAAGAGACAATTACTTTATAATTATATAATCATGTGCACAGAGATATACCTACCAAATATAGGCACAAGAGAACGGCAGCTTCCAAGGAATGGCTGAACAGGAATGCCTCCATCTTCTTCTAGTTTAATATCCATAAAACTATAAAAGAAAAAAAATGATCAATTATTATCTATATAATACTTTATAAGAGTCAATTTTTCAAATTTCTTCAACCTCTTTATCAACATGACTAAAAATATGCACTTTCTAACATACACCAAACATGCATATTAACACGCAAACACTATGGTCATTTAAGGACGTGCCAGGTTTTGGTGGTTGAGGAATGCCAGAGTTCCCCGGTGAAAAACTACTGATCTACAGCCAGTACATGGCGACTGCCCCACATAGGTCTTGAACCCATGACCCAGAGGTGAAGGGCTAGTGGTATCAGAATGTCAGACGCCTTAACCACTTGGCCACCATGGCCCATCCCAATATAAATACAGCAAAATCAAGAATATCTTACCTCCCAATATGAATACAGCAAAATCAAGAATATCTTACCTCCCAATATGAATACAGCAAAATCAAGAATATCCAATATCATTTCACTGTCATACATTGGTTCAGACAAATGAGGTTGATGTTTTGAGGATTAATTTTGTGCTTTGAAAGCTCTTGCTTCTATTTAGTAACAATTTGAATTTTCACTAACCACTTGTTCAAGTTTATTTGCTCGATGAGCAACCACAGGACCAGATTATTACACTGGTGCTCTTACTAATGGTGGGCTGATGATCAAATAAAATAAAATAAATCAATCGGTTTGCCATTTCCGATTTTCAATTATTGATTACAAATTCAATACTCAATAATATAATCAATTCATTATTGAAATGAAAAGGTCAAATGTAGACAATGTAAAGTATACATTAAAAGTAATTTATTATTATGACTTTCACTTTATGTTTGACAAAACTGCATAAAAGTTGCTTGAAATCCATTCTTTATAAAAGAATGAAACCTAATGTATAAACTGATTATGCACGTAATCATCAATCAGTTTACTACTTCTGATCACAAACCTATTATCAATTATGATTTTAAACCGATTGCCCATCACTAGGTCTGATCATACAGTGTATTAGCTGGCTGGATACGGTGTCTACAAGAAACTACAGTAGAAATCTCTAGTATTTTGCCTGTAGTAGGAAAGGAAAGTCTGATCGGTTCAACTGTTTAAACGAAAGAAAACGGCCCTGATTATCCACTGCAAAGGGCTATAATCAATATCTTAGTGCTAAAAGAATTACCTTGGCTCCATGGTGGAGAAAAATGTTGGAACTTTTGCATCTATAGCATCTTTAAATTCCTCCTCACTGTTAATGCTTGTAGAAGATAATGACTTTCCACTGGATTTCTCAAGGGAGGTAACTCCATTTTCTGTTCGTTTTGAACTATGATCCAGTCCAGAATTCACATTTGTTTTTGACACACTGCCAGAAGTCAATGATTTACTAAAGGAATTGGTTTCCATGGTAACTGATAGCCTGGTACTGGAATTTCTATTGTCACTTTCTGTGTGGTCTCTGTTTGCGTCCATTGAATGGTCTGAGAGCGACTGGTCCGAGTGAGAATTTTCTGAAGCCGTCCTTCTACGATTAGAACTCTTAGGAAATGATGGCAGGCCGTCTCTGGGAAGTGGTGAAGTCCTCACGGATCTGGACTCTGCTGATGAGGGTCTACAATCAAAGGGAGGATTTCTTAGTTACGGTACATCAAGACATTTGATTGTTGTGAAAGACAAATTTGGGATTAATTTAATTTGTGAAGAGACTTTTTGGCCAATTAAAATCATTCAAAATTTATCATTCCAGAGATCAATATTGAAATTGCATCATCTCAATCATGAGTTTAAGTATAAGACCAACAGGCTTATACTGTGAAATCACTAACTTATGTGGGGCTTTTAATTTCGTTGATTTTTTGGGTAATCTTCATCCACAATTTCATATATGTCCACAAAGTAGTTACTAGTAGGAATCAATTCCCCATTTGAGTGGGTACTTGTAATCTACAAACTCATGTACATGTACCCACAAAATGGTGTTTTGACGGGAAATCAAGAAAGTTGAGCCCCAACGAAAATATCTCATTTCACAGCAGGTAGTTGGGTAAACAAAGGACACATAAAAGTGGAGTAAATGTACAGTATGTGTAGTATTAATGTACATTTTTCATATTTTAAGATATCATTGAATTTTAACATTTAAAATGAGAGATGAATTGGTTTACTATTTCTATATTTAAATATTTTGAGGGATTAATATATGCAAGCCACTGATGTATTGTACAATCTTTCCAAGTTTCCAAGCTTGAAGTTTTTCTGGAGAGGAATGTTTAAGTTTAGACTGACATTTGGAATCTGAATATTTTATTAGATTTTTACTTACCTCCCAGAAGTAGACAGCCTCTCCCCCTATAAAGAAAGAAAGAAATATCAGCTCCAGGACAAATATACTGTTTTGATTATTGTGTTATGTATATTATAATACAATTGCTATTGGTGAATACACTAATGCTATAATTTTACTGTTGTACTCTATCTTGTATTAGTATTGAGTACTAACTTTAATAATGACTGTCGAAAAATTGACTACAACTTATATTTGATGTATTTACTTATTATTATATAATAAATTCATAAGATCACATAACTTTTCATACATCTATAAAATATCTCCTGACATTTATAAACCTCACGGTCTGCTTCTAACAATAGTCCTTTAGATAAGATTTGTACTTTAACTGACTCAATTTATGTAAAAGCAGCACTACAGTGTATTGACCAAAATAAGTTTTGTTGGTGGTCGGATGGGGCAGTGGATAGTGCACTCGCACTTCACCAAGACGGCCGTGGTTTGATTCCTCGATTGCGTGTGAAAAGTTATTGGGTCACCTGCCCAACCTCATGTTTTTTTTCTGATTACTGTAGTTTCTTCCCGCATTAAGACCCACGGCACACTTCCATCCAGGCCAATAAAAGTTATTAATATGTATGTTGCAATTAAACATGTCTAATAATTGTTATAAAATAGATGAAGTTTATATCTATATATAAAATAAAATCGGACAATGTTCATACAAACGACTCTTATTTCTGACATGGCTATATATAGATACACATATCTATCACGATCAGTGGTTCCTTTGACAAAGTGAAGTTAAAGTTTGTTTGAAGCACACCTTTTTAACGGTTTTCTGAGGTAGCACAAGTTGGACGTCCCGTACTGGTTTTGGTGAAGTTTCATAAGCAATGCTGGCATTTGCAATTTTCATGCAATCATCCAATGTTTGAATGAAGGTATCACATGTAGCACCAAGGAGTGACGTCGCCTCGTCCAGCTTCTGTAAAGGCAGAGAGGTTCAGAATGTATCAAGTGATTAAAACAACTTAACAACAAGTAACATTGCCTCGTCCAGCTTCTGTAAAGACAGAGAGGTTCAGAATGTATCTAGTGATTAAAACAACTTAACAACAAGTAACATTGCCTCGTCCAGCTTCTGTAAAGGCAGAGAGGTTCAGAATGTATCAAGTGATCAAAACAACTTAACAACAAGTAACATTGCCTCGTCCAGCTTCTGTAAAGGCAGAGAGGTTCAGAATGTATCAAGTGATCAAAACAACTTAACAACAAGTAACATTGCCTCGTCCAGCTTCTGTAAAGGCAGAGAAGTTCAGAATGTATCAAGTGATCAAAACAACTTAACAACAAGTTACATTGCCTCGTCCAGCTTCTGTAAAGGCAGAGAAGTTCAGAATGTATCAGGTGATCAAAACAACTTAACAGCAAGTAACATTGCCTAGCCCAGCTTCTGTAAAGGCAGAGAAGTTCAGAATGTATCAAGTGATTAAAACAACTTAACAACAAGTAACATTGCCTAGCCCAGTTTCATATCATTCATGAGATTTTCAAAGTTGGTCAAGGTCATTTACTTGAACAAACTACATTACCTTTCAATGCACCCAGCATGACCATTAACCTCTTTGTTATTTAGTAGAAGTTGATTAAAGATTTTAAAGCTACTAACCCTGTGACCAAGAATAAAGTGCAAGGTACCTTCTATTTATAAATTTCAAAGCAAGCCATTGAAAATTACTTTGCAAACTTTGTAGCACTCCATGTCAGCAAGCTACTGTATACGTCTTTGATATCCAATGGTGAAATACCAGGTAAATAAACTGACCTTGACCTTACATCAGCAAAATAGCAACTCAGACTGAAGAAACAGCATGCAAAAATACTGACATTTACCTTGGCCTCGCAAAACATCAGTTAAATACACTGACCTTGACCTCAGATCAATAAAATAGCTACTCAGGCAGACGAAACAGCACATAAGTTACTAACCTTGACCTCGGGTTGACTTTCCTGTATTGCACTCTTCACCGAGTGGACCTGTTGCATCAGTAGATCACAGTATAGTCGTAATTCTGACTTCTTCGTCCGTACAATGTCTGGTGATATCTCACCTGGAATGAAATAAGAAATGTCCACTTCAAACTACCTGTACAATAATTTCACATTAATTGTTCTATTCAGATAAAAGTTACGTGTGGAATAATGTTTATATGACAAATAGCACAGAATCCATTTTCGAAGTGTTGTTTGATTCCTGAAATCACTTAAGGATCCTAATTCCACTGCCAAAAACTGCACCTATGTATAAGAACCTGCGTTGCTACAAGGGCATACACTATAGCTCTGGTAAATCATTCTGAGGTAAGGGGCACCACTGCATTACTTAAAATTGACCAGAAAAGTTTCATTCAGTTTTTTTTTTACTTGGAGTACATTCTGCCTTTAATATATAGAACATGAAGCAATCAAAAGGAGTTTTTCTGGTTTAGGGTAACATCCTGTTTCAAGTTTTTCATGAGCTTTATAGCCTATAAGTTATATCAGACACTCATCTTGAAGTTGCTTTTATTATTCCTGGATGACAGTAGTGGTAAAGTGTAGGTTTGGCAGTGTAAAGGTCCCAAGTTGGACCCCTTCAGTGTTTATGTTTTCTTTTTTCATTTCTATTTTCCAACATTTGAACCTCGAACATAATTCTGTACCACATGTGATTTTATGGAATTCTTCTTTTGAAGGGCTTAACTCATTCACCCCTGAAGACACATATGCACGCTTCCAATTCAAAGGTTGAAACAGTTCATTATAAAATTTTAGGGGTGAATGAGTATATTTTTCAATAGTGATGATGGTGATGATATAGCTTAACCAGTTGGCACCCTTTGCCTTTATTTGATTTTTTTCCTTGCACGGCCCCAGGAACCACATGGGGCAAAGCTAGAAATTATGTTCAGGTTCAACTAAGGAATAGACTAAAGTGGTGTTAAAGGTACAAACCCATCTCCTCTGATGGCCTGCCATTGGTCAAGGATGCCTTACACGTTCCCATGGCAACCAGCCATCTTTGACGTTCGTGTGGAGATGAGGCTTTGATGTAGAAATGCTGTTCATGTGGAATGATCAGGTCTAGTCTAGTATGATCGGTACTGTGTACTGTAAGCAAGGAAAATAGTAAATCTAAGTTATTTAGTATGTGTATCAGAGTTCATTGTTGATAGCTGGAAAGGAAGACACTGTGTTTCTGTAGAAGACACAGATTTAAATTCTGCTGGAGCCTCACATAATTTGCCTCCAATGATAACCTGTAATGTCCACATGTCAAGGTTTTTATGCAAAACCCTTTTGGCAAAATAGTTTTGCAGTCCATTAACAATTTTGGACATTTTCGACCATTTTGTTTTTGGAATGGGATAGCTCCTGATATTGTTTGACCTGGTGTTGTTTGAGCCAGATGATTTTATTTCACAGATATTTTTGCATTTTGTAAAAATTGTATTGCACTATTTGATTTAGATTCATTTAAATACTTTGGTTTATAATACAGTTAGAAAGTATGGGAACCTATCTGAATTACACAATCCAGCTGATGTCTGAAAGATTGTACGTACAATGTTGACTAATATTACAGATGAACAGTTAAACAAAATATATCTAACACATGGAAAATAGTACATATCACCCAGTTGTGTAATTTTCTAGCTTAACCATTTGGATATATAATTTAACTTCTAATGAAATAGATAACTAAAATAAAACATAACTGGGTAATGGTTTTTCCAACAAAAGTATACTGCAATATATGTTGCAAATCTTGAGAATATACAACTATTTAGAGGGAGCAATTAAATTCCACATTTCTTAAATAGTATGCATGTATGGTAAATAACGAGTACTCATTTTGTTTACCTGATATATCACAAACGGACATTTGTAAGGAGCCCTTACACCCATTGATAACATCCTCTTGAGACTTGTAGTAAGACAGCACACCGTTATCCAAAACAAACCACCTTGGCTGCCAGCCTACAAATAGACCAACATTTTTAACAAACATACCGAAGTAGTCCGAGTTTCCATTGGCCCTGACACCAGACTTTGACATTTTATCTATCCGTCTAAAATATTTTAGATCAAAACTATTTCAGTCCTGTTTAACAGTGTAGGCTGTCAAAATGTCTAAGTCTGGTGTCTGGGCCAGAGGAAACACTGGCTAATACCTAAGTATCAGTGGTGTACAATTACAAGTCAACATGTAGAAATCTTATTAAATACCTAAACAACTCTTGGAAAGTAGCAAAACAAGTACTGAAATGGCGTCAGGTTGGTTCGCCCTGGGCTGTTTTACACTAGGTTAATTGTTTTGCCCTTAAAACATTTAGAGCAAAACTATTTCAGTCCTGTTTAACAGTGTATGACTAATTCTGCCTCTTTGGAAGGGTTCCTTAGTCTTGCATAATTCTTTTTTTACATTAGACTTGTACATATGATGGACCAGATATCTGCACAGCATTAATCCTGAAATTCATTATTTCAGGCCTGTTTAACATTGTATGACCAATTTGACTAGTTCAGCCTCTTTGGAAGTTTTCCTTAGTCTTGCATATTTTTTTTTTTTACATTAGACTTGAACATATGATGGACCAGATATCCGCACACCATCAACCCAAAGTTCTTCTTACAATTGTTTGTGAAACATAAAAACATTTAATTATTAAAAATATTTAAACCAATATTTATAACGTAAAAAGAAAACTCATATATGGCCGAAACAACCTTGGACGAACTGACCCCAGCGTAACAGGATTTAGGGTGTAACAATTGCAACCTGGATTCTACTGAGATATCTTGGTACCCAAACGGCCGAGTACCAAAATGCCTGTATCCCTTTTTACCAAAATCACATTCTATGCATATTTGTCGAACTCGTTTTCTAGGCATTGTAAGGATAAAGAATTGAAACATGATTGTAGTTTCTTTGCCATATCAATATAGTTCAAATTAAGCCATTATTTATATAAATAATTCAGTGTAATGGCATCATGTTATTGTACAAGGTCCATCTCCATCAATTAATTTCAACAAGTTGTGTTGTATATATAAATAAAGGGACTGTGTGGTAATTTGTACTCGAAAGCACACACTGCAAGCTCAATGTCGAGCTTTTGTTGACTTAGAAACATTGTCGATACAAATATCGATAAATGGTTTGAGATCGATTACAAATATATTTTTTTTAAACTGGGGCCAGCCACACCTCCTCTAACCTAGACAGACCACCTAGAGTGCTTACTGCGTACTTACCACTCATGTAATTTGTCCACTTCCAAAGCAGACCCTCCATTGTGGCCATCTAAATGTTTACGTTGATCACAAGTCGTAGCGGGGTGGCGTGATACAGGGACAGCCGATGTCCGGTTTACGAGATGACCGTCCATCCATACATGTCAGCGAATGAAAAGATATTCTTGTCGACCATTTTGTCCAGTCGTCTGATTCGTTTTGGTTGTGTACGAATTATTCTACTTGAGCATGCCTCATATTGATTTGTATATATTTATGAAGTAAACAGCTGGTTTCTCACCACATCGCCAACTCACACACTCGGAGTAATCCTTCACCTTGGCGTCAACTTCCTTGTAAACACGACGACCTTCCGGACTGTCATAGTCGCTGAGATGCTTAACGTGTATTGCTTTATCATAAAGCGTTATATTCACACAGAATGCATGGATTACGGGGACTATCTCAGAATGATTTATTTACTCCCTCAGGGGGGGTGTCAAGCGTAATTTTGCATCATTTAGAGTTGGCAAAAAGCTATTCGCGTGGCAACTATACAATGTAACGGAAGTCCATATTGGTCTTACCGGATACACACATCGACAAGAACATGCTTGAATTATTATACTGAGTTAAATCTCTGACAAAAGTTACAAGATTAAGGGAGGAAACTCGAAATCACAAACTCCTTTCAGTTGGCATTCATAGGCATTATGAATGCGCGCTAGCGCGTCATGTTCGATTGCCTTTGTCTAGTTGGAATTATATTCCTCATGAAGCTGATATTTACCATTTTGGAATCTGTTAATCTGATAGAAAATTAATGTACAGTTATAATTATTCAGCATTTAGTTCAAAAATGTAGGTACATCGTGTATGCTTGAACAGCCATCGCCAAGGGAGGGTCAGTGCATGCTATCAAACGTGAAATGTTAACGTCAACAATCGGCTCATGACATTGTCTGGTGAATGCAAACTGAATTAGGGAGGATTATTTAGTGGCAACGCCATGAGATGGTAAATATACTTGTACCCACATTAATTTGTTTTTTGAAAATACAACGGTAAAGTCGGAGTGAGATTTCGTCCGGTTTTCGGTCATGATTGGTACCCATATTGATGCACCATATCACAGGCTATATGACACTTGTTTCTATTTCTACTAGTTGACGTCCCGACTGCAGCAAAATATGTTGTTTTTATAAAAACCATACTGAACTACAATAGTATATATATTCATTATATATATATATATACTTACTAATAAATACGGGTTTTTTGTATATGCGATACGACACAATTTACCCATATCAGCCCCCGCCGTATCACACACCAAAACCCGTATCAGTCCGCAAAACCCGTATCACACCCCTTTTGGAATTTTTTTCGTTTTTCAATATTTCAAAAGAAAATTTTATTATAAGACAGAAACTTTTATTAGTAAGTATGTAATAAACAGAATAAAATATGACTTTTTCCATATCACACCCAGTATCAACCCTCGACTAATATCAACCCTCGGGCCTTCGGCCTTTGGGCTGATATTGCAGTCTCGGGTTGATACTGGGTGTGATATGGAAAAAGGCATGTATTATTCTCTCTCTATATATATGCATTTCTTATATTATCTGGTTCTAAGGACCAGAAATCAACATGTAAACATGTCCATTATTAACCCCTTCAAAATCCTCCAAAATAGTGCCGATCGACATGCGTCGGTTTTTTTTTGGTTTTCTGGCAGGTTTACTCTGAAGTCACCATGTCCTCTTTAAATGTCACTAACAAAAAAATAATGTGGAAATACTAATAAATATCTTAGATATTACACTTTCAAACGAAAATACACAAATTTGATTGTAAGTTGCATCCCTCCCACGGAGATAGGTGACAACGTCAAAGACCCAACACTAGGACAACATTCAAGGATAACAACCCCACCGGGCATCCCCAACTAGGACAGGCTCCCTCATGGAACAACAATGGTTGCGCAGAGACCAAATTAGAAAATAAAAGTATTTAAAATTATATCATCACCTACGATAGTGTGTGCCTTAGTGAGTGCTGGATTAATGATGAGTTTACTCCAGATTTAAAAGGTTTCTGTTCAAAGTGCATTATTCGATCGAAAACAAAATGTAAGCAAGGAGGTGGGATGATTCTTACGTATAAAGAAAATCTCAGTGAATATGTAAATGTGTGTAAGGTAACCGATGATTCGTTAATATGGATAAAGATCACCCAACAAGATGCTGAAGATGTGTTTCTCTTACCCTGGACAGGGATATTCACCATTTTTTTTTTTCTCCCACACCTGACAGATTTATCTCCCGTTTTGCCGGTGCTAGATTTATCTGTCTCCGCCCTAGGGTTGAGACGGGGGGATTCCCCTATTCATAACAATGGCATGACGTCACTTCAACAATGCAATGACGTCTTGTCAACACTCCATCAACAATTGCCTGTATGTGTTTCGGGTCCATGTTTACCTGTATTTCACATTAAAATACTGTTAGATATGGGAGAAAAATAATCAATCGCTACTGGTTGTGTAAGATAAAGAAATCTCAACCCTCGGACTAAGATTTTTTGTCCAGAACTCGGCAAGCCTCGGACTGGACAAACAATCTTAGTCCTCGGGTTGAGATTTCTCTATCTTACACAACCAGTAGCGATAGATTCTATTAATCTCATCCTAGAGTTGAGACAAGCTACACGTGTTCTTTGCACGTTCTCAACAATTGTATGACGTCATAGCAACAATACCATGACGTCACAGGAACAATACAATGACGTCACGTCGACAATTCAGTCGCATCACATCAACATTGTCTTGCATTGATGTAATGTCTATATACAGTACATAAAAGGGTAAACAGGGTAGGAGAAAAATAATCATTCACCCCCTTGGGAGTGAGACAGGGTGATCTCAACCCTTGGGGTAAGATCTTACCCCTCGGGTTGAGATTACCCTGTCTCACCCCCAAGGGTGTGAAAGATTCTATTAATCTGTGTTTTGTGTATATACTACCATATAAGGCAAATTATTACAAATCCTATGAAAATGATTTATTCGAGGAGTTAGAGCGTGATATACAATTTTTCTCGTCACAAGGCAAAGATATAATAGCTGGAGACTTTAACAGCAGGACGGGAAACCGGCCAGTTTTTATTCAACAAAAGGATTAACTGTTAATTGCAAGCATTAAATTGAACGAACAACTTGGTCTCTCTTTGCGTTGTTAAAGCATAAACTATCTGACTTTTGGTCAGTGTAGCATGTCAAACGCCCCTCTTACTACTATAACACTCTACTGAGCCTGTTTGATCTACATACATACATAAAGACTAGTATTGTCAGGAAATATTTGGTGTTAGGCAAGGAGATGCACTTTGGTTCTTGTACTCTAAGTCACAGGAAAGGGTGTTTTTAAGTAAAAAGACATTGTGGGATAAGTATGAAACTAAATTAAATATAATCATATAACTAATATATATGCCAAGTTACATGTTTATCCCCAAATGCCCTTTATATACAATCAGCGGATAAACATTGGAAATAGGCAGAACATTTGATAAAACAATGAAATCGGTTAACTTTAACGATTAAAGCAAATACTTTCCTTGAGGCTAGGAGACTTAAAATTACCAGCAAATCAAACTTCATATATTAAATCAATCATTTTACAGTAGTTGTGGTGGCAAATGCCATTTTTGATTTGTAAGTTAACGTTGATAAGTAAAAAAAAAAAACAGGACCTGGAACTCACTTCAGCCACAGGGGTTCAGCAAATTTTATATGATATATATAATATACAATACTAACAATTGATATCTTATACTTATAGCATATAAAGGGTGTAATGCACCTTTTAATTCACTTAGAATTGAGAGATATTTGAAAAGGCCAAGTTTGAGATGTGTCCAGAAGCCATAACTCAATATAAAACAAAAGGAAAGTATGTAGTCAATATGCAATTTATGTAAGTCTACTTAAAATGAGTGAAGTTGTAAATCTCAAGTCAAAATATTAATTAGAAAGGAAATTATTGAGAAAACAAATTACTTTTCAGTTGAAAATGACCGAAAAAAAAACCTGACTTAATCCTTCGTTTTATATAAACAATCTTAAGTGACGATTGAATTTCTGTCATTTTTCATTCTGTTACATATGCTTGTCTAATTTGTACATGTTTTCAAAAACAGAAATTGTATTATTTTGGTTTTTAAGCTCATTTTGAAAACAGCAAACTATATTTGTGATTTACCCTACCCCTTTTGGTACCCCCAGAAACCCACTTTCGGTCAAAGTTTTACCTTAGTTTTTCCGCATGTCATATAATAGGACATCTTTGAACAAAATAAGGAGGTGAAAATCTGAATATACCGGGGCCCAAAAAAGGGCCTTGTAGACACTCATCCTTTGTGACAATGTTATATATAAAAAACTTACTTAACTAAAGTGTCCCTATTTTTCTACTTATGTATGCCGATGACATGGTGTTGATATCAGAATCGGTGGAGGGACTTCAAAAGTCACTTGACACATTACTATTGTTCTCTGAAAAAAATGGAAGCTTACTCAGAAAACTAAAATTGTTGTTTTTCGAAAGGCTGGGAAGGCTCGAGATAATGAAAACATTGGTTATACGATGGTGAAATAATGAAAACATTGGTTATATGATGGTGAAAATATAGAAGTTGTTGATGAATTTTATTATCTAGGATTATATTTGAACTATAACGGAAAATTTACTAAGACTCCATAAGCTGTCTGAGCAAGGTCGAAAAGCGGTGTTTGCACTAAACTCAAAGATACGGAAGTTTTGATTTTAATGTACAAACTATGTTATCATTATTCAAAACTTATGTGAGACCAATTCTCAATTATGGAAGCGAGATAAGGGGATTTTATTGTGCCAAGGATATTGAAAAAGTAAAAAAGATTTTTTTAAATCAAATGTTAGGGGTGAAGCGAAGTACAGCTAATAACATGATTTATGAGGAATTAGGAGTATATCCTCTGATTACAATAAGAAAGTTGAGAGTGTTCAAATTTTTGTTGAAAATAGTACATGTACATAGTCACGAATTGTATAATGGGGATATATAATGATCTTATAGAAAGGTTTTAATGTTAGCGATAAATTCAACTGGTTGAGAGATATTAAAAAAACGTCACGGAGGAGTTTTAAGTACAGAACTATACAACATACTAGTCAACAGACTTCTGACAGATCATCCTCGATACTCCAGGGGTTACGCTCAGGTCAAAAAGAAACCCGGACCAATCGCTTAGGTTGATACCCGTCCTTTGAAGAATACAAAGGAGCGACACCAAACTTCAAAGCCTGTCAATTTTAGCGTTAGGCGACCGCGAGATTCTTTTGATGTTCATCAAAGGATCAAACTTATCTTTTCGTCTAATCAACAAGGTGGTACACACTGAGCCTTCGATTTTGCTATGACATATTCCATGAGTGAAGAGAGCGTAAGTGAGCGTAACCACAGGGTTATCGAGGATACTAACATATATACACAGTTCCAACCTCCCTTTGCGCTTACGGCACACCGTCCTGCTAAATAATGAATCAAGTACTTTAGGTCAAATTATTCGTCCTTAGCGCTGCTTGTCCTACTAATCTTTAGTTAATTGCAAACGTCCAAAATCACACCCCTGAATGTCGGGTATTGAAAAAAGAACATACCTGCTTATTGTAAGAGGCAACAGATGCGGGAACCCCCTGCAGAATTTGGGTTTGCTGTTGTGTCTTATACTTGGAAAAACAAACGGGACTAAAATCAATTTGCTGCAACTATTGCAACATTTGGGCTCTTTATATATCCCTCTACCTCCTACAAAGACCTGTAATGTTGCCTCCTGACACCTTGCTTTAGTGTCTTCTAGAAGGACATTTTAAGAGACTATAATTAATCAACTGTTGGTCTTGGCACTGCCCATGGACTGGTAGAATTGGGGACAAATCATCAATATGACTGGAATTAATAGAGGACCCAAAATGCAGGTTGGTTGTAAAGGGTGTAACGTCCTATAAACATATAAGGTCAACCAAAAAGGTCATGAACAAGAACTACAAACAGTCGGAGAGCTTTCCCATCCTCAGCAAGAAAGCTACTGCTGCGATGTTCATTCCTCAAGAACCACGATAGCTGATTGCGAGGTGTTCCACATCAAAGAGAATCAAAACGGAATTAGACTGAGCAACTAATTCATCAAGACTCATCAAATGATATCAAAGGAATTGGCGGTCTCTCACCATTCAAGCTCGATTTAAGAGCAGTTGTTGGCAAGGGACAGCCAGAAGACCAGAAGCATTTCTTTCCCCTCACTGAAATTAGTGGTGTGGAAAATAAGAGCAGAAATCCTGCCAATCACTGTGACACGAACGACTGGAAGTTCTTCTTTTCGAATTATAAGGGTGTCTAATGCTATGCATGGCATGTAGGTCGAGGATTATCGGGTTAATACGGAGTAGGACATGGGTATGTTCATATAGTGACATTTTTATCATATACTGTTCTATAACATCAAAAGCATTGCCAATAACACATAAAACACACAGACGATTTCTATTTCCTGAGCTTAATTAAAATCGCATTGAACCTTAAATAAAACACAATGAACAGAATAGGAAATACCGATTGATATGCAGTGCGTATACTACAAGATTGTGGTGTGATTTTTCCGAAAAGCGTTGAACTGAACGTTCCGCGTGCCGGGCGGATGCAGGTTGATCCAGGATATTGCCTTCACAAAGCTATTAGTATCACAATAAATGCAGAACAACCCATATCACGGACATATGCTGTAACCAAATGCATTTTGTAAGAGGTTAAAGCCGTTAGCTGTATACTGCAACCGGCGGAGTACTGTGCAAGGTGCCTTCGTCATGATATTTTAGTGATATAAAACACTCCAATGTCGGTATCAAATCCGCGCTATCTAAAGGAGGCAAATACACCAACATACCCTACATTCAGCTAACACGCACATTCAGCACACACACACACACACACTCACATACACAACACAGTCACACACACAACACACACACACACCTACACACCTACACACACACACACACACCACACACTCATACATACACATACACACACACACTCATACATACACACACACACTCATACATACACACACACTCATACATACAACACACACTCATACATACAACACACACTCACACATACAAACACACTCATACATACACACACGCACATGCATGCATTACACACATAGAGGAACGTCCTGAAATGACCCCAGCTGGTCATCAGACGTTGAATGTAATAAGGTGTGTTTATGGTGTGTCTAGAGCGGCTTTGTTTATCAACGGGCGTGAAGTTATGAGTGCAATGACTGCAGTGCCTCGTGTGCAGTAGTGTGCAGTAGTGTGCAGTAGGGTGCAGCAGGGTGCAGTAGGGTGCAGTAGGGTGCAGTAGGGTGCGCGAAGTCGGAGAATACTGTTATGTTTTGATCAATTGTTTAGCGTACATGTATATATACAGTATGTTAAGTTTTTCAAATGTTGCAATATATAGCTATTGAAAACAATTGAGAGTAAGGTTGTAAGTGCTTCTGTCTTTTATGTACTATATGGGATACCTTACTCTGAGCGGTTAAAGCACTATTTTTTTTATCATTTAGTGTTATTGTTGTTTATAAACATGCTTTTCATAAAAGCTTTGTTCCCCAGTTTTGTCATAATTGTATTCCCCCC
>NW_018408587.1:83957-123667 GCF_002113885.1 Mizuhopecten yessoensis
AAAAAAAAAAAAAATACTGTAAAAGTTGAAATGCAACAAACTTGGAAACATTGTTTGCCAGTGTCTGGCAACAACACAGTTGATAAATGCTTTGTTTTCCTGCGAAACTTCTTAAACGTTTCAGTCACTCACAAAAAGGAGAGAAAAAGGATATATTCTTACTATATTTAATATTAATATTATATTACTATATTTATGATCTCTAAAGGGAAAAGTTCAGTGTTTTGCGTGGATATTATGATAAAAACATACTTCACCAAATCTTTCGCACCAGCGGATACCACTGGTTTCTATTTCGGAGGGGGTGTAAAACAATATCATATATATATATTTATTATTTCTATTATTTTAGATTTAGGTATTTGATATATGCATCAAATTTGACCGAGGCTATATTTAGTGTATGAGACCATCGGATCACTCAAGCGTCTGGTTGAACGAGACTATGTAGATTACAGTTCAAATATATCCGATGTTCTAAATATAGACGTAGGGTGCGACAGATTTCGGATAGTTAGAACGGAAATTACAAGGGAATACGGTAAGTTTTTCGATTTGTTCGCTCCATCGTTTTATCACATTTCTTGTTATCATTACTCTTGACTTAAAACATTAACATCTCCGTCTTAATTACAGGTGTGACTCTAGAATTACAGATGTGACTCTAGAATTACAGGTGTGACTCTAGATCTAGATATATTACTTAATACAAGTGCAAACAATGTAATATGGTGCATTGCGTATGTACCTGCTTTAGTATGTATACAGGAGTGGTGATTAGTGATATACGCAATACAAGTTAATGTTTAAAGATATTCCACAATCACTTACTTTACTTATTTATTTATACATTTATTATTTATTTAAGTATGTTTTGTTTTTTAAATTATAGTAGAATAATGCAGGGAATAACGGAATTAGTTTCTGTGAATTCTCTATTTGGTACTTATGTATTTGTAGTCATTGTTTTCTGACTCGGTCAGTTCTTGAGGTTGGTTAACTAATTAACTAATTGTAATTAAATACTGAGATAAAAACCTGATTCTTGGTGCTTGATAAAAGCCCAATATCCTCGCCATAATCATAGTATATGAGAAAGCAGGATTCCAATTACTAGATGCGAATCGCACAAAGAAGAACTACTCTATTTAATACGATATAGACTCGAAAACAAGTTTAATTATTAAAAGTGAACAGACTCAAAAACAAGTTTATTAAAAGTGAAATGCTGAACTGATAATACATCTGGATATGAATTGTGCTAAAATGTCTCCATTCATACGGGAGAGAAGGATGCTAGTTTTACCGCCATTTTCCATATTTGGCCCCGCCCCTCTGACTCCGGTGGATGGGTTGGCTGGGTCAGTGGTGAGCCACACACTCCGTTTATACAGAATTAAGTCCCCTATCCAACAGGTGCTATAGGGGTGTACGCACTAAATTTTATACAAAACTGTGTCCCTTGCTCACAGAAGCTTTAGAACCTATGTTGGATAAAGCCCCATTCAAACAGATGGAACAATAGTTTTCAAAGAGTTCCCTTTATTGGGCATCTCCCCGTATGTCCCCCAGTGGGCCCCAATTTCCACACATTAAATACTAATACTAAATATAGAATTGGGAATACCCGGGAAATATACTATATATATATGTTAGTAAGCATTACACTAGCAGGACAAGGGAGTGGACAATTGTAAAATAGTAAGTACCTTAACAAATTCACTCTTTTGTTTGTTTGTTTCTCATACATTGGATTATTTCATCCTCTTCAACTGAAACATTAACATTTCAGTAGTAACTATAAAGTGTGATTCTAGATATACGGATTACTTCACACAGGTGTTAACTTAACCTAGGATTGGTAGGGGTGTATTGCGTCATTGATTTATTTAGTGTGTTCAGCTCCCCCCCCCCCCCCCCCCCCCCCGGAATTTATTTAGTATGCATTATGTATAAGGAAATTGTTTCTACGTTATTTAAGCAATGAATGTTTTGACAAATATTGTTATGGTCCTATAACACACTTTGCTATTGATGACAAACTTAATAAAGCCCGACAGCAATTTATTTAGTATGTATTATGTATAAGGAAATTGTTTCTACCTTATTTAAGCAATGAATGTTTTGACAAATGTTGTTATGGTCCTATAACACACTTTGCTATTGATGACAAACTTGATAAAGCCCGGCAGTAATTTATTTAGTATGTATTATGTATAGCGAAATTGTTTCTACATTATATACTTTAACAAGATTTGACACAATTTTATACGAGATTCGTAGAATATATGGAGGGATTAAAGAAGTTGTGGTGTTCGGTACTTTTCTTTTCTGCTCTTTCTTTTTGCTGATGTCTCCTTAGGCACCCCTCCTCATCTGACCTTTGCTTTTGTTTAAACACGGACAAAGAAACAATTTATTTCAATGTCAACAACTTTTGTTGACAAAAAAAAATTTGATTGAATACCAAACTTAGAGCCTTTATTTAGTTACCTCTACAATAAAATAAAATGTATTCAAATAATATCCGGTAATGGATAAAAATGAATATACATGTAATACATCATAAGATGGAATTTGTCACATGTATATCATTTACACATTTAACTTCAAATACTTACTATTTGTTTTTGTTATAAATGTTTTGTTATGGAATATGGATTCCAATTCATGGTGCTTTTTACATGTTCAGCCAAGGAATAAGTGTACCAGACTATCTGACTTAAATGTCCATAATTTATCTCTCTTAAGTCTTTTATTCAGGAATTGAATGCATATTTCTTCAGTGTTTATGAAAGATGTTTTTTAAGTCAGATCTCATGTCATTAGTGTTTATAAAATTTCACAGCCCATTCCACATTGTATACAGTTAGTGAAATAGTGTTACACTAATCATTTAAACACTTGAATGGTTAACCAAACGATTCATTGTAATAAAATATTTGGATAAGAGCCCAAATATCCTCAATAGGATCGTGGTGTTTAATGACTATGAATAATTCGGTGACTAAGATCCAAAGACATGGATGCCAATTACATAGAAATATGGATCCAACCAACAGTTTCCGTGTAGTTTAGAAATATTCGCTATTGTAAACAGAGAATTACGAGTTATTACATGGCATGTATTGTGATTTTCTCAATGCAGTCTAATATCATGCTTTACATTTAGTGTGGTCTTCGCGCTTCAATAATGTACACATTTTGAGTTTTGAAATGGGAAGGGAGATAACCTTTACATACAAGTACATTTGTTGTTATTAAAACACCTTATTGAATTGTTCACTGTTTGGTTATCTGTTTTAGATGACCATGGGTGTACCGGTGTTCATAGGAATTATAGCATCATTATCGTTCATTATTTCACAGGTAAGGTGGCGGTTCTTTCCTTTTTGTGTCACCTCAGTGTAATTTAATCTTTAATGCATCGCCTACTACAATTGTTCTCTTTACTGGTGTTATTAAATTATTTCTTGATACACAGATTTCCTTTTCTGTATAACTAACTGAAAACGATTTCTCACCAACGGTTGAAATATTGTAACAAAATAGTTCTGTAACATTTTATATATATTTGTTTGTTATTATTTCGGTTTTGATCTCATTCCTTACATATATATGTGAAAATGTCTTTATAAAAAGGAAACACGATTACTTTTGTTCTGTTTTTCTCTTTTTCTATGCAGACCACAGAGCTGCGCCCTTACATCACAAAAGGGAACCTGTCATGTTTTGAATGTCCACCAGGGTTTTACCTCTCTGGAGATTGCACCAGTAATAACACCATCGCAGTTTGTAGGGTGTGTCCATATGGTTACTACTCCAGTGTCCCCGGTGTCCATACCAGTTGTGCAATATGCTCACCGTTCTGTGAGTCAGCTAATCTTATTGTGGTGTCTAGCTGCTCGTCAACAAACAATTTGACATGTGACTGTCCGTCAGGAAAGGTACTGAAGGATCCACACGACAAACACCATGCTATATGTGAGGATCCACCAACACATAAACCTCCGAAAACCACACAGAATTGTAACTTACCCACTAACGTGTTCTTTAATGTTTACTGTTCCTTAATATGAAACCTACTTAGTCAGATCGATTAAATATATAGAGGAATTTCTAATTTTACCTCACATCATCTAATTGTTTTACAAGAAGTTATGTTTTGTTTTGTATTGTGTTACGGCCCTTCGACAATTCGAGTCATTGAGGGCCACACAACGATGTACAAATTAGACATTCACAAAACAATGAATACATAAAAACCATAAACAAAAAGATTAAAATGTGTAAAAGATGTAAAAAATAATATACCAGTAGCAAACGAATTGACTATAAAATACATCATTTCTTATCATAGAGAATGTTTGAATGTCAATAATCATATATTGATTGCACAGAAACTGTATCAAATAAACGTTTCATAAAGGGTACATCGGAAAATCTCTCACGTATTTGTTTGAAATCAGCGCATTCAATCATAAATGTTTGACTGTAGATGGTTGATCACATGCATGACAATAAGGTTTTTCTTCCTTACGTACAACGTTTTCTCTGCGGTCTGCTCTACTTATTGCACACGAACCTACATTAGGTTGCAAGTTTATTCATTTTTGTTCATAATTATAGAAATTGTTCTTTCGTCCCGATCTAGTGTACCTACCCGCTTTATCAGATTCCTAATTGCTTTTTTGACACAGAATGGTGTCTGCCGTCATCTTATTCTTTGAACGCCTCTTTTAAATAACATAGAGGGTTGGCTGTTTAGCATGTGCAACGTTTGCACAAATGAGTTTAGAACAAGTAATAAATTACATAGCTTTGACCAAGTTTTAAAGTCATTGAACCAAATATGTTAATTTTAATGACATCCATTAAACGGCCAAGGTTCGTGATATTTTACCTAAAGCATACTGGGTTTAAGAATATTAATGCTCGTTCAAAAGAATGACATTGATTTACTTTCAAGATCAAAGAAATCAAATATGTTTTAACTTCGAATTTCCCAAGAAGTATAAAGCATGTATACTGTCGACTGACTATAAATATTGCAAATGTGAGATGTTTTGCCAGCATTAGTGAATAACAGATGAGTGATTCAGGCCAAATATGCCTCTTGTTTATAAATCATTTCTCAAAGAGGATCATCTGATAATGAAAAGTAGGGAAACATCAATCATATCAATTGTAAAAGTGGGTTTCAAAATGTCTGATGTACGCACGAGACGGCTAATCAAAGTGATTGCCAAGCTTGCGAGTTAAGAAAAGGAAATCCTCCCAAGAGGCCGATATTTTGGACTCAATTTCAGAACACAATACGTTACAGCATTGCAATGGCAATTTCAGAATTGGGGTATGTGCAATTCTGTCACAACAGAAGTTGAGGCCTGGTGTGTCACCATCCTTAAGTGTTCTTTCAGATGCTATCATTAAGTACGAGGGGACGGGTTATTGTTTCACATATTAAGCAATAAAAAGAACCTATGTTTCGCAATAAATAGATAAAAAGGAACAATTTGTTCTTGGAAAACCAATGTTTCGCAGTAAATACATAAACTGTATCAAATCGTTCTCGGAACACCTATATATCGTACATCTTTCCCATTTCTTTATTGTGTAACCGAGGTATTGATGTTTATAAATGTTATATCATATATACTTGAAAGTAATGATGTCAGTTTATTTATTTTTGAAAGATTTTCGGAGTTAACTCGAATAACATTACCAGGTATGTATTTTAGGTTCAGCTGATACTGCAGAAAAGCATAATGTATCCATATACAACCAAACACAAGCTGATCCTGGCTCAGGTAAGTAAATATGTGTGGCGTAGTACAGACATCTCTTTTGTCTTCAATGTCGAACGTTTGCTTATGAGAGGAAGGCAAATCATCGAATATTAATGGGTTCTTTCCCAATCCCGGGATTTACCAAAGCCTTTGGAATCCTGGCTTTTATTCCATACTTCACGTTAAGCATTAAGGGAAATGACAACAACTGGTTTATCCGTTGCCAGGTTATTTATGACGAGGTTGCCCAAGCATGGTTTTTCAGTGAGATAACACTCTAAATTCGGCATCAGATCCGCGCTATCACAAGGAGGCAACTACACAAGCATACACAGATTCACACATGAATTAAACACATGGCGGAACGTCTTTGTATTACCGCAGTAGTTGAAAGGTCGTTAAACCCAACAGCACGAAACAAAACCGAAGAGAACAGCTGAGCTAAATTTTGATAAGAAATTGGCAACTAGGCTACTGTACTATGTACAATAAATCGTTTTACATGCTTTGTGTAATCATATACACGTAAGAGGAATTTATATATTTGATCTACTACTTTCATATGCATCTTTATAGGAGCGCCTTGATAATAACCACAGATATATGGTACTTCATCATACATGCTTGTTAATGACAACGTTTTCTGGTATCCCTAATGTATATCATCTTGGATGTACAGAATATAAAAAAAAAAATCAGTATAAAATATTTTTGTCCGAGCTGCACGTGCTGAGAGACGTCAAACCAAGTCAAACGCAATGTATGGCTCCATGATTCTTTAAATGTTGTATAACCGTTTATATATCTTGATAAAATAGTAATTTGTTTCAATTTTAGGAACAGTTGAAGATGTCGACTTCAGTAATTTAACTAACTCCACTTGTCCTGCACAGGACAAATGTGTGGATAGCAACAATAGTAAGTACTGTGTACAAGCAGGTAATTGCTGTATTGTATCAAATGAAAAATTACCATTGTTCTAACGTATAACATGTACCTGCAATAAAAGAATAAGACGTGACATAATATTATTATTATTATTATTATTATTATTATTATCAATGCTTAACGGCCCATCAACACAAATTAGGTCTTTAGGGTCAACAAATGGTCGACAAAAACAAATGCTAAATATAAACATCAAACCAAACTGAAAGGTAAAAGACAAACGTCAAATTGAATATTGAAAGTGGCTATGGTGACTAAATTTTATTAAAAAGACCAACATCTTTCAAATAGCCTAAAAATGTGATAAACTGAAATAACTTATTTAAAAAAAATGAATCTTAAAAACGGGTTTCCGTTTCAACGATTGTTACATTTGTTTTTTCATTTCAGGTATATCTCTCTCGGATCGGGTCATCATCGTTTCTTTAATAGTATTCAACATATTTATACTGTGTATGTTTGTGATATGTAATACACAATGCTGTGACAAGTTGAAAGGTAGATGTAGATGCAAAGGAACAAACACCGACAGGTAAGTTTCTTCATGTTAGTTTACATTAATACTGTAGTCTGAGTTCTTACAGGAATGAACCATAAAAAATACTACCACAGCGTATAACCGGTCTTACAATTATTGACGATAGTCAGTAACATGTCGCATTAAGTATCAGATGAAAAGAAAAATTCAAATCATCTGTGTTTAAAATTCACTTCTTAACTTCTTTCGTTCATATCGAAACTAGGATTTGTTACATTGCATTTGTTTAGTTTGGTACTAGCTGGTAATAGAACGTTTAAAATAAAACCGAACCGGACCGAATCAATTTTATTATTGCATATGATGGATTCAAAATGAACTGTGCATGGTTTAAGTCTTACAACAACAGCTTATTCAAAATAAGTATTTGCCCCTTTTTAAATATAATTAATTGATTTTGGCAGTCTCTACAGATACATTTACCAAACGTAGAACAAAGTTACATGAAATCTTTATGATTCACACCCGTGTATTTAGGCGTAGATGAAATCGTTAGAAGCTTCACTTTTACGGGTATCCTTATGGATGATAAATTTTGGTAAAGCTTTCGTTAGATCCTCTGGTTTTATCCTATAACAAGTTAACTTCGGGGATTCTCTGTCCTTATCCATTATATGAAAAGTCTTCTATCGTGTCCCTGTTGACATGAAACACAGCAAGAAACCTTAAGACACCTAAGAAATTAATTGAAACTGTGATCTCCTATCTGCTCTACGATAAGCACAATAACATAACTTTCGGACTTCATGTATTTCACTACGATGCATTAGAAACAGACTCGTGACAATTGTACAGATAATATGTACAATATACCACACATCATTATATGTGCACAGCAATCTTTTGAATCATTATAGTGTTCCTGATCAGGCAAAAGAAAAATTGGTGAAAGTAGAATGGAATCAAGGCGAAGAAGAAAAAGAAGAAAGCCGTGTGGAAATAGGCAATGGTACAAATGATGAGTAAGCATCCATAAATATTCTTGTGTTGCTGATTGACAATAAAAGAGGGACACACACACATGCACGGAATATTGTTCAAAGAATGCAGAATTTCGAGAGATTTATGTCACCAATGATAGAAGTTGATTCAATTAAAACAATTGTAATTAATGTATTTAACATCTGAGGAGCTACCACTAGATCGGATTTCCAAACCTGATAAACATTGCTGTTTATTTCACGCATTTCGGCGAAAATGGTCGTATTAATTAGGAAATGTCTGTCCGTCTCTTTGTCCATCTGTCATGTTTTAATGAACGTTTAATCGGTTCCCAACGTATAACCTATTTCGACAAAATGTGCCATGCACATACACAATAACAGAATTCTAAAGCAATTAACATCTTAAACGTTATAAAGAATACTTGGGTAATAAGATAAAATGTTATAATCAAAATAAAATAAGTCATAAGTAAGGTGTGTCAATTGCAAGCAGACAAGGGCAAATAGCTGTAAGCGACATCAAGTTTGTATAAGTCCATGTATTGGTACACTCATCCTTAAGCCTTATCTTATTTTGTGAAACCTATAACATCAAAATAATTTGATAAAATGCTAATTGTAATATATTTCGACAACAAATAGCTTTGACGGGGTACAAAGCTGAATTGCAAATCAATCATTAAAATAAGTATTAGGCCGATATCTTTTTACATTCATACTAAGATGACCGATACATATTTACTTTTGCAACATTTTTAAATGACAGATATTTATTTCTGTAACTATGGCAACCAATGTCATCATTTTGTATCTGCACAGAGATCTCAAATATTAAGCAATATTTATTTTGTATCTTTTCAGACAAGTTCCAACAAATAGTTCTGAATTGACGACATTAGATAACACTGACGCATCTCATGGTGAGGCTGTTCCGCGTACCCCTACCTCAACAACACCTCATTTGACTATTCTTCCAAGCGCAACCGGTAATGGAAACAGTCCGTCTGTAAATGACAATGAAAGGGGATAGGTACTGTCGACAAGGAAACGGTTCGTCCTTAACAACTGGAACATGTAAATTCTCCACAAGCGAATGCAATGTTAAGGGAGGAAGGTATACCCTTCTTAACGACTTTGAATGTGAAGGGAGACATTGCTGTTATTGTCAGACTTGGAATTTGTTGTGTTCTAATGATTCTCGTTCGAATGATGATCGATATGCACTTGCACATCGACGAATTGGGATCTGGACGCAATGTGGACATGGAGGAAAAAGTTGGCAATCTACTCATATACTATCGGGTAGTATGTAATAAAGTGTTTCCATTTAAACAACAACAACACAAAAACAAACAAACGAACAAAAAATATGCATGATTGTGAAGTGGTTTCTTCATGCATTTTATAATCGCAATAAGGTATTTATTAATGTTTAAATAATTACTAGTAACCGAAAGTAAGGAAATAATTAATGTAAAGTCAAGTAGAAAGTTAATATATGGTCATTTTATTTAGTGAGGACTCTGTTGCGGTACTGTATTACAAAGGAATAAAAAAAACATGTGAAATCTCTTGTGTTTGTCTTACTGTAGGCATCGTATGGTCCAGGACTCTGCTTGATCTATGAACCTTTTTATAGTTTAGAAGAATTTTAGTAGAGTTGAAAGCCGAATACGAAAATATGATTATATACAAATGTACAAAATGTATTAAGGTAGCAGTCTACAGTAGAAATGGCCCGACTCTGAAAAACTAGGCACATGTCGAGGAAATGTATACACAGCGGATTTACCCTACACAACACATATATACATGTGTATATATTTGTAAACTGCATTACATTTACAATACATATAAAGTACTAAGAAGTGTATAAACCTCTTTTTTTCTATGTATGTCACTTGTTACCATGGTTACCACATCAAAATTTACCAAAAAATGCCAACAAATGCTATTTTTGACCTAAAATTTGACCCTCGCAACAATTTTTTTTTCCAGAGTTTTGTCTTAAATTAAAGATTACCTACTTGGTTGCAGATTAATATGGGTCCCAGTAAAGTTGTAAAACTTGATTTTTTGCAATTTTGCGTCGTGTGCTGTTGTCAAAATTTTACCTCCTGTGAAGCTAACTTTTCATGTGTAGGCACCCTTTCGGATTGTGGCCAAAATTTTGATCTCGAACTAAAACCTTTTTTTTTTTTTACAAATGTGAAGCTCACATAGCCTTCCTTATCATGCTTACCACAATTTTAGTACAGTTTTATTTTTATATTTTTTTTTACATATCATTATACAGGGGTTAGCCATTTAACAAAAATATCACCCATGGCCACAACCCTCACCGTAGACTGCTACCTAACCAGAGCTAAAGCGCAATGAATAGAGACTATTGAAAGGACTACAAAATACTTCTGCAACTAAAAAAAGAAACACTGTTCATAAAAAATGTCGCCAAACTAATGTGGCAGAGACGATATTTGTGATATCTGTATTTATAATATTACGGTATATACATATGTTCTGATATAGTAATAGCGATCTCTATATTGTGGTATAGTTCTTTCCTTATTTTGGCCTCTTGGATTGGTTTGGTTATATGTATTTTTATCATTGGTCAGTTCTGTAAGCTATCCCGTTGTCACCTCTTGGGTAAGCCAATGGTCAAGGTTTTCTTTGTTTTCTTTGAGTGACCAATGGTTTTGGCGCAATATTTATCAGAGACTATATTTATATTGTCAAATTGATAGATATACGATCTTAATAGTTAATTCTTGATTCGTTATCACCTGTACCGTATATATATATATACTGCGTCATTTTAATTGTATTATATATATACGTGTTTCTTTGTCATACAGAAATTACGAGTACACGTAAAAACCTCGGATAATTCCGTACGACTTCAAATGGCCCTGTTCCACAAATAGGTACAGTTTTCTATTTTAAACTTATAGTAATGTATTGATGAATGTATTTTATTGTACTCTTTGTCTATTTATTAAGTAACCTCCGTATCAATAAGTACTGAGTTCAGATAGATTTACATCATATGTTCAATATTACATGTGTATAAATATCAGTAAATATAATGAAAAATCTAGATGTAATATAACTTTTATAATTTATAGAACTATAATCTTACATGTAATATCTTAAGATAACTTCTTGTAAATTCAAAGTGTGCTACATGTATATGTGCGTTATGAATGAGTTTTAGATCCCATACATGAAATGTAATTATTATATAATTGCAGGGTTAAATCATTTATGTCTAGGGAATCGGAACTACGCCCAATAAATCGTGAAGAACTCTCACAGTGTTTTTTGATGTTTAATCTACAAAATCTACCACTGCTACACTAATGAAAACTGATGGTACTTAAAAAAGTGAACAAATAATTTACTAAGGGAAATTTAAATTTGCTGCTTAGGAAGTTGATGTAGAAAAAGTAAACCTGAATAAACTTCTAATAATTTAGATAATTTAGAGCAAGAAATTACAATTTAAGAATTAGGAACATCGGTAAAAAGTCATCACAGCTGAATTCTTCATTTTGTTTTGGACAGATAATACTACTAAAACAAGTTTTTTTTGTACCAAAAGTGATGAAGCCACGAGTTTATAAAAAAAACTGAAGGCCAGTTCTTTTACTTCACCTTTCTTATCAATACTTTCTTACCGTTAAGCTCAACGGTTAAAGAATGTAATAGATGGTTGAATCATGAAAACCAATAAAGATTTATAAAAGAAAGATTTATAAGAGAAAATATCAGGCAAGTGTATGATATAATATATTACACAGAAGTTGATAAATCTGGTCTTCGAGAAAGTATTTGATTCTATAGCTGTTTGGTTAAGAAAAGATTGCATTTTTCAATATAAATGACAGAAACTTAAACTGAGGATGCCGATTTATTGTTATTCAACATGGTATTTTTTTAATTAAATGTTTTTTAATTGGAATGGCTGTAGACAGGGTGATCCAATTTCACCTTATCTATTAATACATTGTGTGGAAATAACAATTTTAAGGGATTTCAAATTAATAAGAAAGAAATTAAATTCCACATCTATAAACAATATTCAAGGCAGATTCGTTCAAATATTAACTTGTTTAAAAAAATAGCATTTATATTAAATTAGAAGAAACCATTTGCAAGGAAAAAATGGTATATGACATATTTACTAAAAAAGTGGACATTAATAATTTTACCCAGTGTCGCGCAGCGATTATTTTTTGTTTTGGTAATGGGCGAATATTCAGTGAGAATGAATGAGAAGGAATTTTGTAAATGTCTAAGATATTATTTCTTTCCATTTTGCGATCATACCTCACGCCATGTAGATGTCAATATAATAGTAGAGTTCCCACAGTGGGGTCACGTGACCGTTTTTCCCGGACCAAGGTTAGAAAGTTGATTTGAGTCATTCTGAGGGCGCTGATTCAAATGAGGTGGGGTGAACATCCGGTATATCGAAAAATACATATATTTGCTTCCAGATGTCCGATATATATGAATTATGAGTCTAAATATATGTTTGAGTGTCGGGGATTATTTCGGGTTTAACGTCCTCGCAACAGCCAGGACCATATGTTTGGTTTGGTTTGGTTTTGATTTGTTTAACGTTTTATTAACAGCTAAGGTCATTTAAGGAAATGCTTCCATGTGTGTTGGGCCTCTTTGTTATTAAAACCAGTCATAAAGATAATATTTGTATTATAACCTATGGGTATAACATATGAAACAAGAGGCCCATGGGACTTAACGGTCACCTGAGTTACGTAAAAACTGATGTTATCGATGTTGCCAAATGAAAAAGTAATAGTTTTGTAACAAAGGTAACTTGAACTACATGTAATGCAAAAGTAGTGTGAAAGATCTTGGTAGTATATGTACTATGTACAAATAGTGGATCTGTCAGTCAGCCGACAGCACATGTCCCTTTAACTCAGTGGTAGAGCGTTAATAAAGCACCTCAAAACCCTTCCATTTATGAAGAGTTTTTGTTTCCATCGTATATCTGGGTCTGGAAAAGAAGATTGTTGAAATTTAAGCCAATTCGATTCGTTTGGGCCCTGTCCCTCAGTCCCCTGGGGTGGACCAGAGTCAGAATCTTTAAAGTATCAAACTGTCATCTCATGGTTATAATTTCAATCAGGTGTATAATATTTCCAATTGAAAATGAACAAAATATACCCAAAAGTATCAATTTCTTGTACAAACTATAGTAAACTTAACCACATGCAAAGGGGCAAAAGTGGAGCCTGGGTGTTATGAAATTCATTATTGGGGTAAATAGAAGACCCCCTCAATCTATGAAGATTACTTGTTTCCAGTATGTCTGAGTCTGGAGAAGAATTCCAATTATAATGTCTATCAAGATTCAATTATTTCCAATTTCCTAAAAGTATCATTTTTCTATATAGCTATAGTAAACTTTACCCCATCCACAGGGGATAAAGCGCTTTAAGACCCTTCCATCTATGTAGATTACCTGTTTCCAGCATATCTTGGTCTGGATAAGATTTTTTAATTTAAGCCAATTTGAAGTTTGAATAATTTCCAATTGAAAATGAACCAAACATACCCAATAGTATCATTTTCCTCTATAAACTTTAGTAAACTTCGTCCCCTCACAAGAGGCAAACATGGGGTATTGTAGTCATAAAATTCACAATTTTGATAAAGTACCTCAAGACCCTTTCACCTATGAAGAGTATTGGTTTCCAGCATATCTGGGTCTGGAGAAGAAGATTTTTTAAGTTTAATCCAATTTGACCATTTTTAGCCCCGTCTCTCAGAGCCCCTGGGGTTGGAACCATATAATTCACAATTTTGGTGCATATTTAACCAAGGAAGATTCCTGCAAAAATTCATTATAATCAGATCAACGGTTTCTGAGAAAAAGTCGAAAATGTAAATTGTTTACGGACGCACGACGTGCGACGGACGACGACGGACAAAGGGCGATCTGATTGGTCACTTGAGACTTCGTCAGGTGACCTAATAAATGACATCATTAACAAATACTCAGGAGCAGTATACGTTGCACAACCAGTACGCGAGGGAGGAGTTATAACCACGGAACTACATAAAATAGTTATCAACAGACTTCTGAGAAATATAGGCAGTTCCAACGTCGGTAACCTTATATGATGGACGGCGTGTGTCTCGCTTACATGTGCGGACGATGTCTCCCTTAGCGCTTATGCACGCCATCATGTAAAATAATAAGTTCATCAACATCACACCCCTGAACGTCGGGTATAGAGAGTAGAATCAGCTGTTACCCACTGAACGTCGGGTATAGAGAGTAGAATCAGCTGTTACCCACTGAACTTCGGGTATAGAGAGTAGAATCAGCTGTTACCCACTGAACGTCGGGTATAGAGAGTAAATTCAGCTGTTACCCCCTGAACGTCGGGTATAGAGAGTAGAATCAGCTGTTACCCACTGAACGTCGGGTATGGAGAACAGAATCAGCTGTTACCCAGTGCATGTGGTTAAGAGGCAACTAATGCGGGAATCGAGGATTCGTTTTCGCGCCTTATTCTTGGAATCACAAATGTGACTAAAACCAATCTTCTGCACCTACTGCAACATTGGGGATCTGTATGTATTCCTCTACTTCCTACAAAGCCTTGTTGTGTAACAGTTCGTAATGTCGTGTCTCAATAGAGTAACCCAGGTTCGAGGGGGTACCCGCGGTTCCGTACTGTTATTACCAGTGTTCAATTTAAGACGAGGAGACAGAAATAAAATACTAGACAACATTTATTTACACAAAGCAAGCGAAGGTAGACATGGTCAATGGTGCACATATTAGAACACGTACAATATAACACGTATATATATCACGTAAAATATCTTATTACAACTACCATTATATTTACCGGAGCTAGACACATCCCCCACCTGCCTTAGCTTACATATAATAACAAGCCGCCATCCCACAGTCACCGTCCTACACCTACAGTAGAGAGAAAAAAGGTGAGTCTACCAGCCAATAACTTCTATAGACTAACGTAACACTGATTGATTGATAGGTTGTACGTCCGCTTCACTACCGAGTAGTTCGATTATCCAACAGACGAAAAAAGGCGGGAAAATGAGTAAAATGGATAAAGTATGGAGTGAAGGGATAGAAGAGGGAAACAGAGAAGAGAAGGAGCCGACTGTCCTATATGTATTTACTGTATAAGTCTATTTTTTGTAAGACGGCTCCTAGGCCTAATGTTGCCTTAGAATATGATATTTAGCATTTTTAAGGTTATAAGAATCTGGTACCAATAGACATAAATGGAGAAGGCATAGTACAAGGCGTTTTCTTACTCTGTATATTTCATTCATGTTTATAGAAAAAAAATATATATATAAGAGTTATTTCCCTTTGACCAATGGTCAACAACTCTAGACCCTGCTCAAACAGAGACGTATATATTATACGTCTCTGGCTCAAATAGTCGATTTTGCTCTAATATTTTATCAAAATTTTATGTATTAATCTTTCTGATTCTTTCATTGCCAGGAGTTCGTTAATTGTTTTAATTTTGATCTTATGTTCATTTAACTTAACTCTTTTCTTAATTCTTTCCTTTCTTCTTTGTGTTTGTGACAGTACCAAAAACATGTTCTATTGTTTCATTTGAGTTACAATTTGGACAGGTTGGTGATATTTTTTTATTCATAATACCTATGTTGTCATTAAGTCTGGTTTTACCTAGTCTCAGTCTTGTTATTGTAATATCTTCACTTTTGCTATGGCCGTATAATTTAGTATTTTTATTTGGTTCTTTTATTATAGTACGTATTACCAGGGACAGTATATTCACTATACGTCCCTGGTATTACGCAGTTCATTATTTTCCCGTGCCTCGTTCCATGTTTTTAACCATTTCCTATCTAAGGCTTTGTTTATTAGAGAGTAAGCCTCTTCTTAAGATAAATTGACTTCACAGTGCTTTTTTGGCTAATTTATCGGCTTTTTCATTTCCTGGAATGCCTACATTGGCTGGTACATATTCAAATTTAACGGGAATTCCTTGATTTTTTAAGGGGCATCACGCTGAAGTAACTTTTTTTTTTTTGTCTTTTTTTTCAAATACTACATAAACATATCAAGTGAGACTCCTTATGGAAAATAACGATCGGATTTGGCTGAAATAGATTCATAAAAATGATTAAATCTAAGATAATCATCGGTATTTCTACCTGTCTGACCCAACGTTTTGTTCAGGGATTTCCCTCTGCTAGCGCATGCGCATAGCACACCATTTCTTTGTAAACAAAATGACTGGCCGTGTGAAGTAAGCGAAAGAATATTTTGTACCGTGTCAGCTACGAAGCGAAAATTTGCCAAATGGTCAAAAGATAGCGCAAGGGGTACGTTACGGAATCATTATTGCCAGTGAGAAGTATTCAAAGCAGAAAATAACTGCCCTAGCAGTTAGTACGGTGCATGTAATCTTCCCGATAGCGGCCGGTTAAGCTGAAATAAAATCGACAGAAATGCTAGCGCTGTTTATGTTATGAATAAATATCTAAACATATTAACCTCGCTAGTATCATTGTGTGAGTTTGAACACAGGTGAACTTAGTTTAATATGTTAATGGGCATGTATCGGGGAGAGTTTTCTTTGGGTTTTTTTATAATTATACAGTGGTTTATGCGAACGAAAGGGATAAGTGACTGGTTAGTTTGATTTTGCCATGAAGCCCTCCAAGGGATAATTGTTGTGACGGCCACGGCGTGTTCTCTGATCCTCTGTCGGTGCTCGTGGTCAAATGAGATACGTGCGCTATTAGATTTACATAATTTATAATATTACCGGGATCAGTGACATGGCAGATTTAATTATATTGCTGAATTAAACGATTTTTTTTTGTTTTGACATACAAGATTTAAACTATACGTCCCTGGCCTGACGCAATATATAAAAAAATCGCTCTTCGTCAGAAAGCTACGTTATCGCAGCTAGATTAAAAATGTCAAAATGACGGACCAGGATGAATAACTGAGGAAGAAGAACCTACTTCTAGTCAATAGGATCGCATAGCCTTTTTTTAAATCGTAATTTGTCAACAGTTCATGTTTTCATATGATGTTGACTTAGAATGTATGATCATGTAATCTAATCGGAATACGTATTGAAAACAGGGGGAAAAATTTGATTACGTTGTAAAAATTGCGCGTGCTGCCGATAACTACGGCTTCTGTTTCGGACATAAGGAACTGATTAAAGAAAAGTTGTCTCAGCATAAAAAGGTCCATTTACAAGTATGCTTTAATCTCTGTAAAGTCAGGGACGTATAGTGAAGGGGATTAGCAACTCCCTCTTTGCCTTACCAATTTTATGACACGTCAATCTAGACTTACCTCCCCCTGATTCAGGAGCAGATAGCGAGCGCCACCTATCTCAATTTTGACAAACCAAGATGGCGTCGATACCGCTTCGTTAGATTACAGAAGTTGGCGTGAAAACAAACCAATCGCGATAAGTGTTCTTACGTCTTTTGTTTATCCCATTGTTATAAGCTGATTGTATTACTTATAATTGATAAAATCTGTGGTATCATATTAATTGATGTCTCGTTTTTGGGGTATATTTTTCTATTTTTAAACGCGATGTAACGCGTGGTTCAGAGTATTGTGGTGGGCGTCGATAGACAAAAATGCGGGATAAAAAAAACCCACATGTATGTGAACCACCTCACTCCAAAAGTATTTGACCGATCTTTTTTAAATTAGCAGCAATAGAAAGCTGAATATTTTTTATAACGACCCAACCTATTTTAATTGCAAATAATATAATTTAACTTGTGTTATTTTTGTGTCAAAAAGAGTAAATATCAGCTTTTTTTTACTGGAACGTAAATCATTATTGCGAAAGTAGTTGGTGACTGCTCACTGTTTTGATTAAATTTTATAAACTATCGTTTATATTTTTTAAAACAATTAATATCAATAAACAGCTGAGTAATTTCTATGTTAAGTAGGCCTGATTTGATTTGCATTACTTGGAACTATAGCGATGTCACAGATGAAATTACTCGTCTGGTAACGAAGGACACGTGTTGTTAAAAACCGTAAACAAAAATGCGGGATAAAAAAACCCACATATTTGTGAACCACCTCACTCCAAAAATATTTGACTGATCTTTTTTAAATTAGCAGCAATAGAAAGCTGAATAATTTTATAATGACCCAACCCATTTTAATTGCAAATACTTAATTTAACTTGTGTTATTTTTGTGTCAAAAGTGTAAATATCAGCCATTATAGAAAAATTGGGAATAAAACGTCTGTAATACCCTACCAAGCCTAAAAAAACTTCTAATTTCTGAAACATTGGTTGGTAAATGTCAATCAAGCACAGCCTTGACCTTAGCAGGATCACAGCTAATCCCAGCTTCCGATACAACATGCCCGAAGTACGAAACTTGGGTCTGAAATAGTTCACGTTTCTTAGGTTTAAATTTTAACCCAGCCTCACGAAAGCACTGAAAAACAGTCCTAAGATTCCCTAATGCCTGATTGAAATTTGAGACATTTAGACCAGACAATCCCTACTTTAAAGACAAGGGGCATAACCCTTGATAATGTTGCAGGTGCATTTGTTAAGCCAAAGGGCATAACAGTAAACTGGTAGAGACCCTTACGAGTAGAAAATGCTGTTTTAGCCTTGTCATCTTTACTCATTCCAACTTGCCAGTACCCGCTAGCCAGATCTAGGGTTGAAAACCACTTCGCCCCATGTAACATATCTATTGTGTCATCAATAAGTGGCAGAGGATAAGCGTCCTTTTCGGTCACCGCATTAAGTTGACGGTAGTCTACACAAAAACGAATAGCCCCACATTTCTTGGTTACCAAAACAACTGGAGCAGACCAAGGGTTATTGCTGGGTTCAATCACCCCACTTTCCAATATTTTATCCTCAACCACTTTTTTCTGACCAACAGATATTCGACGCGCTGGTATTTTTATTGGCTCTGCCTGACCTGTATCTATATGGTGTTCTCCCAAATTTGTATGGCCAAATTTTCCATCAGGTCCCGCACTCCCTCAACTGATCTGATAACCACTCTGATAGTGGTTCTAAGTGGGCAGGTAATTCACTTCTCCCTATCTCTACTTCATCAACCTGGTATACACTTTCCACTGTAGCTATGTGTGTTTTCCCTGTAACTTAACAGGTCGCGATGAAAGGTTAAGGACCGATAAGGTTATTTGTTTACCTTTCCTCGGTCAAACAAACATCTTTGTTAGTAACAACCCTTCACTACTAAACTTCCAAACAGGTTTCCACTCTTCCCTCCTCACCCGATATATTGCCATCTATGTAACCAGGGAAATAACATTCGTGTTTTCAGGAATGGCGATTGTTTCACTGACCCGTATCCTAGCACTTTCTCCCCAAAGCTTATCTCCCCTTGATTCTTTGTAAGAAAATCAACACCTATGATTCCCCTTAGTCCCACCAACTTAGCCACCACCACTTCCGGTGCAAAATCTTGGTCTCCAATCCTAAAATCACATATGCACTCTCCATACACATTCAAATTGTTACCAGATGCAATTGTTAACCTTAAAGTACTCCTCTGCAACAATGGCCTATTCTGTGCTGACATTTGATCATACACATCTGTGGTAACTATAGTGACTGATGAGCCTGAATCTATAAGATATCTCGAGGTAACATTGCATACTGAGGCATCTAAATATAAACTAGGTTGTACTGCATTTACTTTAGTAATGTAACTACCGGCCCATCTTCATGAAAACTATCAGATTCTGGGGCTGTACACTCGGGCCCAAGCCCAGCCCTTAGACGTTTTCCTGACTCTGACGACATTCCTTTCCCCCATTTGTTTTGATTTTCAGACAATTGTAGGACAGATGTCCCTTTTCTCCACACCCATATCATGTTTTCTCTGACAAGGGAACCTGCCCAACTGGACGTCTGTTGTAGTTAGAACTTCTGGGAGGGGTCGATAGCGAGTTTCTGTATTTCCTGTAGTAACAATGTTCCTATGTCTTAAGTTATGTCACTGTCTGATGAGTCTACAGCAAGAACTTGACTTGTTTCCTCCAACATTGACCTAGGTTTTCTAACTATCTGTTTGTTTGTAAATGCTTCATACTCTAAAGCTCTATTGCTAGCTTGATCTAATGTTTAAGGGTGGCTGAACTGTACATGTTTCTTTATGTCATAGCTCCCTAAACCTTCATTAAATTGATTCACTATACACCGATCCTTCTCCTCCCCCGATATTTTTCGGAATGCTGGTGATGCTAGTGTAGGGGGTAAAGTTTACTATAGTTTATATACACTTTTGGGTATATTTTTACAATTTTCTGTAGGAAATTATTCTTACTTAATGAGAATTATCCTTGGAGGATGATGGTTTTAAAATGTAAAATTGGGATTCCTACCCCAACCCTAGGGACCAGGGCGGGCCCCAAAGGGAAAATTTACCAATAGTTCAAAAATCTTCTTCACCAGACTCAAGTCGTTTTGCTGCGAGGCCGCCTGGTTGTGGAACAGTCTGCCAAATCATTTGAGGAAGTTGGATAGTTATCCAGAGTTTTTCAGTGTTTAGTCTTTATTACTAGTTACCTGCTTTATTTATCTTTTTATTTACCTACCTATTTAGCTTAACTTCTTCTTTGCATACCAATAACTGGCAGCGTAGTTTCTAGCCCTCTCTTCTAATCATCATTATAGCTCAATATCTTTCACTTACTAGACTTTGTCGTCCTATTTTAATTGACACTATATTAGTGTATATTATGTCAATTTTTACTCTTTTGATATATTAGCATGTATGTACATTACACATGAAGTGTTTTAACCCTCCAATATATCAACACCTGTGTGATATGCAGTTGTTCACTATTATCTCTTTACACATTTTTTATTATAGTACTTAAATTCCGTGCCTGTGATTTCTAATTATATGCTGCTGGTGTTATTGTATGTTTTACTCGCTGAATATGTGCTAGTATTCTGTGATAGTGTATAGCTTGTTTTGTTGTTTCCTGTTTGCTTTTTATCATGTTTGTTGCAAAAATAGCGCTTCAGCGCTAATGTTTCTCTGTTTGATATATGCGACGTTAAATACAGTTTCTTGTATCTTGAACAATCGCCATTTGTTTACAATCGGGGTTTCCCCAACGGGCGGTAACTCATACCGAAAATGACGTCACGATTAGGAGGAATTCCAAGATTACGAAGTTTCCCGATGTTGGCCAATTATACATTAATTAAGGCCTCTCATGTGTGCAAGATGCATGCGTGTAGTGTATGTGTGCGTGGTTTTGGAGGCTGCGATATGTTCGTGTTCGTCTCCTTGTGATAGCGCGGAACTGATGCCGACTCTATAGTGCTACCTCACTGAAACCTACTGCCAAATGACATCCAGCAGGACACCCCACCCGCTGAGCGTTAAACAGGAGAAGAAACTACAATTTTTACAGACTCTGGTATGTCTCGGCCAGGGGACAAATCATTCATCACAGGGGTGAATGATCAACTAAAGGCCAAACGTGAGGCATCGTCAAGGGAGACATTACGAAAAAGAGAGTTGTGAAGAATGGGGGCAGCAGGTACAATGTGATGAGGATACAATACTTCAGCACCCCGATGAGACCATTGACAACACTCGAGACATCCACTGAGGCACCCAAAGACACGACTGACATTCTGAAAAAGGAGTTGGATATCAAATTCCTTGTAAAAATTGTTGGCAGTCCTATCTAGGAGAAAATGGGAGGATCTTTGGTCAACGTCTAAAAGAAAATTAAAAGGAGGCAGAGAAAATAAGCAACAGCAATTTTACCAGAACCACACACAAAAAACCGCCACTCAGTACAATTAATCGACATTAACAGATCACGCTAACACCCAAAACCACATTGTCGACTTGGGACATGCCAAAATAATTCAAAGGAACAACCACAAAAACGAGGCAAATGCAAGAAGCAATATAAATCAGGAAAACTAAATGCATAAATTACGACAAAGGGGAGGGGGCACCAGCTCAGTCATCTGTAATCTGTATGCCCCAATACTGACATAAGTGAAATTGTGATAATTATTAAATCTTTTGTTTTTCGATAACGAATAATATTTTTCTCATATTGGTGTTTGATCACTGATATTTTCCTTACCGTAACATAATTTTATTTTGTATATATGCCTCTAATGCGTCCCATTTCGAGCTGAACAAGTTGATTTAGCGTGCGATTAAATAGCTGTTAACTCTTCAAAAATATTACGAGAAACACTGTTCGGTCAAAACACAGTCGTTTCCGGTGACAGGTGATAACTTATCTGCACATCACATGTTATTATTCAAAGGTATACTTTCCACATTATTTACTTCAATGAGGGTTTACTTATATTTGTAAGAGGTTTAAAATGTGACCAACCAAGCAATTATTTATATCTTCAAATTCACAATATACATTTTGTTTGGAATGTTCGGTTATTGATATTTTTCTGACTGAAAACTTCTTTCAACATTTCAGATTTACTCGTTTGATATATTTGCCTTCAAAAATGCGCCAAAGTGCGAACTCAAATCGCCAGATTAAGTGCAGATAATCATACGCAATCTTTGGACTTTGGAATAATCTGATAATACACCGAAATGCTATATATACATGTACGTCAGGTGGAAGTCTCAAAAACACAAATGATGATCGAACAATATCACAAGTCGGTGAGTACACCAAAAAATTCATATTAATTTTATCATATTCAGGGTATTATTTTACTCTTTTACTAAAACATTAACATTTCAGTAATCACCCAGTATGATTCGATATCTACTATTTACTTCACACATACCTTGTTAAGTATATACAGGTGTACATGTTGCGATTAGTGATATGCGCATCACACGTTCATGTTTCAAGTGATTCTGCCATAATTTTTTTATTTAAATTAAAGTTTTGTTTGTATTTAATTCTTAGATAACATGTGGATGTTAAAGGTTTAAGCTGTTGTGAAAGTCTATTTTCAGTACTTGTGTATTTGTTATCATTGTTTTGTGACCCAATCATTTGGTTGATTAATAAACAATTCTTCAAAATTTATTAATGGACACAAGCAGATTTTCAGATAATCATAGTTTTGGGGAAAACTGGATTAAAAATACTATGTGCGAATTGCATAAAAGAACTATTATATATAATGATGCTTGTACTTGAAATTGGTTTTATTTAAGTGAAATTTTGCATTGGCAATACATCTGGATATTCATATAACTACTGATACATCTTTTTGAAAGCATTACCATCCTTTATCTGCAAAAATATCCTATGATACCGGTATAACTAACAACACATCAGGATATGGATTTAAAGAGTAACATAACGCATTGAGGTTGTCTCGTATGGTTTCCTCTGTAAATTTTTTGTACATGTAAAATTCACAACAGTATATGTGTGATTAAAATCCTTTACATCAACTTTTGTAACAGCTGTCGAGCATGACATTGGATGCTACGTATGTTTGCTTACTTAGCAGTTTACGTAATGTTTATTTTGCTTTATTATAGCATAAATATAAGCCATATACAAAGTTTAGTTTGGCTTTAATGTGTTCAACGTCCTATTAATAGCTGGGGTCGTATATAGATAAACTGTCAAGTTTAAAACATATATGCACCAAGCACAGAGCAATAATTTTCTATGTAACAAGAGGCCGAGAGGGATTGTATCACTCACCTGGATAATAGGATAATAAAGCAACCATGGGGATTTTTTCTCATTACAAAAGAAATCCCTCCAATGGTACTGAATAAGAAGAATTTTAAAGATAAACCTTAAATTCCCCTATTGGGCCACACAACTCTACACCCAGAGGGGCCATACACTCTGTTTGTACAAAATTTAGTCATCTTTGCCCAATTCTGCCAATGTTACAGAAGAAGGATTTGATCGCTGCCCCTCAAGCCCAAAGGGTCCACACCCAACGTTTATACTAAATTCAGTCCCCTTGGCTCAAGGATGCTCTGGGCCAAATTTGGATAAAATCTCTTAATCCCTACGTTACAAGAAGGTTTTTAAAGGTTTTACCTCTATTTCCCATATTGGGCTGCACTCGCCTGCCCCCAGGGGGGCACACCTACCGTTTATACTAAATTGAGAACCCTGAGCCTAAGGATGTCCCTGGCCAAATTTAGTCAAAATCTACTGGGCTGTTCAGGACTAGTAGCATTTTAAAGGAAAAGTTGACGGACGGACGGACGGACGGACGACGGACGCTGTGGTATGACATAAGCTCACCATGGTTCTTCGTACCAGGTGAGCTAAAATATGAACATTTACCGATATTGTTCTTTCTGACTGATTCAAGTTCTGAAATATTATAGATTTAATTGTTTGGTATATTTGCCTTTAAAATTGCGTCTGACAATACCTGCAGTTATAAATATAAAAGTTGAATAATCGCAGTGAAACTCGGACTGGTGTGTGGGAGAGTAAAATATAAAAGAGTACATACCTCAAGAAAAAAACACCATCGTTTCCATCATATTCCGGATTGTTTCATACAGTTGAACCGAAACATTAAACATGAACATTTCAGAAGTAATTATCTAGTGTGATACCAGATCTACATATTTCTCAACAAAGGTGCGAATTTAACACAATACCAGATATGTGTATTGCAGGATTGGTGATTAGCGTTTAAATGCGCATTATACAATTATGTTCAAGGAAAATCTTTCTACGTTATTTACATTGGCAATCTTTTCTATATTATGTGTTAGATTCGTAGAATATATGTAGATGTTTAATGAATTAGTGGATGTCTTCATTCGGTACATGTGTATTTGTAATCAGCAGTCATCTGTATGGGTAACCAAACGATTTATTGTAAATAGTTAGATAGGAACAATGATAAAATAATAATAATGACAATAATTCGAGGTTCTTGTATACCGCTGTATCACAACCTAGCTCGTAAGTCGACTCAAAGCGGTTCAGACATTATTATCCGTGGTTATAGGGCCTTTTCAACCAGCCAATATATTTCTCAACTCCTTGGGGAGCATACAGCCGGTGCTGCCATTTTGGCGCTCACAGCTAGCATTCTGCAATTCTAGCACTGCCCAATCACATACTCATTTACAGCTGAGTGGGCTGGAACAAGCGGAGTTAAGTATCTTAATCAAAGATACAACAAAGTGCCGTGCCTTGACTCGAACCCGCAACCCTTCGGTCACGAGCCCGGCACTACCACTAGACCACCGTCCCAATATATTCGACAGGATCTTGGTGTTTATGTCTATAAAGTATAAATGATGTGAAAACTTGGATCCAAATACACGGGTTCGAGTTTCATAAATATATTAATTAATTGTTTCAAAAGTTATGGTATTAAAATATACGACTACGGCAAATGTTTCATTTTTCTAACCTTTGAATTTGTGTTAGTTTTGCATTGAAGTAAGGCCCAACGATCATGGAAATCATTAAGGGCAAAACATTATTGTAAAAATGGACGTTCACAAGGAACATATCAGCAAAAAATCATTAAAAAGTGCTAAAATCTAAATGCAAAAATTCATCAAAAGCAATCGAATCAGTCATAAACTATATCATTTCATATTCTGATGATCAAACGAGTAACACATGATATTTAAAGCCAAGGGAACAGACTTTTCGTAGTAGGTACATGATTCAGTTTGTAACCATATATGTTCACCGATAGAAATGTGATTGACTCGTTTGTTATAGCATTTAAGTAATTGCTTTGAAAAACACTGTTTCTGAATCTGAATGTTCATAGCATAAATCTAATTAACACGGAACGCCAATAGCAATAAACAATGATATCCCGGCTTGCTCATATTTTGCTATTTGTATAAGAGCGACACGTTTGTTTTCTTTTATTTTTTTTATTTTTATTTTTTGTTTGGATTGGTTGGGTTTAATATTATTTAACGTCCTATTAACAGCTAAGTTCAATTCAAGACGTGATTCCATTTTTGTTGCGTAAGCGTACATGTGTGTCTCGGTCTGGGGACAGACAAACTAACAACACATAACGATATGAATTTAGAGAGTAACATAACGCATTGGGGTTGCCTCGTATGATTTCCTCTCTGTACATTTATTGTACATGTTAAATTCACAACAGTATGTGTGTGATTAAAATCCTTTACAGCAACTTTCGTAATAGCTGTCGAGCATGACATTGGGGGCTACGTATGTTTGCTTACTTAGCAGTTTATGTAATGTTTATTTTGCTTTATTATAGCATAAATATAAGCCATATACAAACTGTAGTTTGACTCTAATTTGTTCAACGTCCTATTAATAGCTGGGGTCGTATATAGATAAACTGTCAAGTTTAAAAAATATATGCACCAAGCACAAAGCAATAATTTCTATGTAACAAGAGGACGAGAGGGATTGTATCGCTCACCTGGATGATAAAGCAACCATAGGAAATATTTCTCATTACAAAAGAAATCCCTCCAATGGTACTGAATAAGAAGAATTTTAAAGATAAACCTTAAATTCCCCTATTGGGCCCCACAACTCTACACCCAGAGGGGCCACAACCTCTGTTTGTACAAAATTTAGTCCCCTTTGCCCAATTCTGCCAATGTTACAGAAGAAGGATTTGATCCCTGCCCCTCAAGCCCATGATCTCAACGTCTCGGCAAAAACCTCCATCAAATGGGAAGGATCTATGTCCGACCGCATTCATGTCCAACAAGGAGTCAGACAAGGGGGAATTCTGAGTACGGATCTAAATAAGATTTATACTAACAACCTACTGGATCGTATTAAGAAGTCAAACCTGGAATCCAAAATTGGAACTGTACACTGTGCGATCCCTACATGTGCTGATGATGTTACAGTAATTGACCATATACAAGTCGGGCTTCAAACTCTACTGAACATTGTCAAGGACTATAGTGAAGAACATTACTATACGCTCCAACCAGCTAAATGTGTAGTTCTATCAGCAAACTGTAAGCATTCAGTGGATCAGCTCTATTCATGGTCGATTGGTGAGGAAAAGCTTCCTATTGTCACAGAGTCAACACATCTTAGTGTAATTCATCACAGCAACCCAAACAAATCAGCACCTGCCACCATACAAAAGAATATCAAGAAAGGGAAATGTACTGTTTATGGGATCATGGGTACATGGCTTCACGGGTAAAAAGGGCTCAGCCCATCCACAAACCTCCATATACGTAACACGTACGTGGTTCCAATTTTCACGTATGGACTGGAAAAACTAGCCCCATCGAACAAGAGCCTGGCACCTGTGGAAAGCGAATTCCGGAAATTACTAAAGCAAATATTCTCACTCCCTGGCAACGTAGCGCAGACGTTGCAGTGTATGTACTTACGCAAACACTCCCATTAAAAGATAAAAAGAATATGCTGAACTTATTCGGGTCAATCGCGTTTAAGCCCTCAGTTGAGTCGGAAATCGCCAAGAGACAACTACTTGTAGTTAACCCGAAATCAAATAGCTGGTTCGAAGAATTATCCGATTTATTAGCAATATATGACCTACCTAGTGCTCAGGATGTGATGGATTCCGACATGTCCTATGCGCATTGGAAATCTAGAATCAACAGAGGTGTTGACGCCTATTGGGAAGCTTATATAGCCGGTCAGTCAAAGTATTTCCCTCAAATATCTTAACTGCGTTAACTATAAGGCCGGAGTAAAGCACCCAGCGCTGCCCACTGTATCGTCTGACAGAGGAGACATTGGCAGAATGCCAGTAAAACTACGGCTACTGACGGGTACCTATCTCCTGCAGAGCAACCGAAGTGCCTTCAATCAAAACACTGTGGATCCCACGTGCCTTCTCTGTAAGCAAGGAGCCGAAACAAGGGAGCATTTTATTATGGATAGCCCAACCCTCTATTCTGTACGCCAACCCCACCTGGAGGAATTATCTCGAACATCTAGGTGATAATATAAGGCTGAACATTGCAGTTATTCTTGACTCAACCAGTGTTAGTCCCTCTGACCCAGATCTGCTGCGACCGTGGAATTCATCACGAGGCTGTTGTGTTATGCTCTTTACCGGCAACGTGAACTGTTTTTATCTAAGCTACCACTTAACAAAAAGAAAGGTTTATAAGATATTATGCCAGAAATGAGTAAAAATGTATTAGTACTGGAGAGACGCTTTCCAAACAGTACTGGACACCTGCTATTCGTGGAGACCCAGCTTGTGTATAATTGACATTGTGTGTGTGTTTTATAGAATAGGAGTTTTAGCACATTCCTGCCGCATGCTTGTATATACACTCCGCTACCGTATGCCTCTCTAACCTATATCGAGTGCCGCACGTTTGTTGTATATACTATACGCTGTATGAACTTTTACTGACACTTACGGTTTAATGTTCGCCCAGTCGGCGGCCCAGCAATATCGAGATAATTTTAAATGATTGGATATATAACTGTGTTTTAATACCTGCGCCTACACCACAGGCCAGGGTACTCCTAGACAGGAGGAAATTCCTACAACAGAACAACAGATGGCGGCGGGAACAGTCAAAACGTCTATTATGATCGATGTTAAAACGGAAGGAATGGGAGATCGATGGTCCGATGCTGGAAAGTTGGAGTCTCCCGGTCATACATGGATAACATGAAGATTTATTAAAGTATATTCATTCGTATAGGGATGGGACTGGAAACAAGGCCAGATTACAAAACAGATTAGACAAGGACGAAGTCTGACGTCGATTAAGTGAGAGTTTATTTACTTGCCTAAAGACGTAATGGTAGATTAAACGATGCCTTAATTACAGATAATTGTTTAAACTAGATAAAACATAATGTAGCCAATACCATTTGGCTACATCACGGAAATAGATTATCTATAAGTCCGTGGTCAGATAAGAGGATTAAAGGTCCCGATTTTACGGGGTCCGATTTTCACAGAATCCACTTCCAAATCAAAATTAAATATACTGAAATATAATTAAATCAATAAAATCAATATAATACAGATCATCTCTTAATATGCTAATTTCAAGAAATCAGGAAGCTTAAAAGACTCTCCTATGTATATTATTTACATATTTCCGTAATGTTTCAGTGCTACAACATTACGATTTTTTATTACATTTTTGCCAGTGAAATATCGGATTCTATCAACTTGATAAAACCACGGAATTAGATTAGTTATCTGAGTCCGTGATAAAACCGATATCTTTCACAATATCACTTTTTTGTATTGACCAATCATAACGGTATCTTCTATTCGCTGCATTCAAAGGCAACGGCTTTTTGTTCAGATTCAAATGAAGCGACGGTAGAATAAGTGGTGTGGTTGTTATGGTAAATGTTTGGTACACACACTTTAGTATTTACATAAATATACAATTAATAACATTTTTATAAGCAATCATACCAGAAAACAGCAGAAAACGTCGGAATTGCGTTAATTATCCCATTCAAAATGGCGCGCAGCCTAGTTGTCAAGCGTGACGTCATAATATTATGGCGCTTATTATACGCTTCTGATTCCCGCCCTTTTTAATGCATTACATTTGTCGTGTTTATGCTTTCAACACTCGTGTGGCTAATATTTTGATATTTCTCACTCGTGAAAAATATTAAAATATTAGCCACACTCGTGAAATATATTTGTTATTACAACATTAAATATCCTCTACATACAGACTGTGGTTTTTGGGATTTGTGCCACGCCCATGTGGTCAAAATCAACAAAGATGTTAAAGTATCGAGTATAAATGTTCTCCAGTTAATGCAAATTGATGAAAACAAGACTCGAAATTAGCCACGAAAACAATGCACATGTAACCTGTTGCTCCATTTCTTCATTTGTACACCTGTTGTAGGTTTTACTTACATCAGCAACATCTACATTATAATAATAATAACAACAATAATTTGAGATTCTTCAATACCACTTTATCACAACCTAGTCCATAGGTCGTCTCAAATTGGTTCATATTTTATTATCCGCGTTTATAGGACCTTTGTAACCAGCCAATATCTTTCTCAACTCCCTGGGGAGCATACAGCCGGTGCTGCTATTTAGGCACTCACATCTAGCATTCAACAGTTCTAGCACTGCCCAACAACATACTCATTTACTGCTTAGTAGACGAACAAGCGAATACGACACAGTGCTGTGACGTGACTCGAACCTGCAACCCTTCGGTGGTGAGCTTAATTCATATAAATATGATAATAGGGAAAGTGGTTAATTTGTTATTCATATTCAATACACAGTATGTACATACATAAAGAAAAGACAATGAAAATGCAGACTAAAAAGCAGCCACCTATAACCTCCCTTCCTCCCTCTCTCTTTGCAAGGCGTGAACAAGAACTTTAAGTACTCGGTGAGTGAATTTTCCGTTACAATGAATAGGTTATACGTTACAAAGGAGCTTTTAATTTAATTTTATTTCAACTAAATCTGTTCACATAGAAACATCTTGCATTTCTAAATAATTCCTGCTTCCGTGCTAGCTCTGGGTCTTCATTCAGTTTCACTAAAATTTAATTTGTGTCCAACATGTGCACGTGATTTGGCGGGATCATGGACCAGTCCCCTTCCCTCTAAACCCATTTTAATTTATACATCCTATTAAATGTATCCTTGACAGAAAATCAGTAATTGAAATGAGTTATTTTTTGATGTTTTATATCTTATATCATTTATGTGTGACATTCCCTGGCGTTCTGCATCCCTACTACCAGGCCTTCTCCATCCAAACAGGTTGCAGAGTTTTCATCTGATGAAGTAAACATACAGTTGGGAGCAAACTTAACTTGGTATCTAGTGTACTTTGAAATGCACATGTAGTAAACAAGGAAGTGCACTAGGCAAAACATTGAAGTACATTCCAGTTAACTTCTGCAAGTGTTAACTCCAGGGCACTACGATGATAACTCCAGTGCACTACAGTGTTTACCCAAGTTCAAAAGACTGAAGTATATATTTCAATAATTGTTTATAGTTAAATCGGTTCCTTCATGATAAGGTTTCTATACATTCATAATTTTTATATGAAAGGTTTCTCCATTCAAGTTAATTGTTAATTTGAAGTTCCATGTTTAAGGAGGATTTAGAACAAGAATATGAGTTATTTTGGTTATTTTGGTTTCAGTTTCTTTGTTATACATGTATAAAGTCCGGTATATACATGTATACATAACTGTGGTTGATTTCGAAAGTACACCCCCGGGTGGGTCTACGGTATTCCCCACACCAAAAGCTAATTGCCCCTAATTGACAATCACCACCCACTGACCACTCACCTGTGGTCACATGGGCCACTCGTTGGTTGAATCTAATCTTGAAGGCAATTAAATCTGTCCATTATCTGTCAAGAAGGCACACATGTAAATCAGTACAGGCTTACAGGTAAGAAATAGAAGTTGTCTTGATCATCAGTACATTTCATATTCTATTTGAAATAATAGGTAAATTAGGAAACAATCTACTATTGTCTGCTTTGTCGATATGAAAAAGGCATTTGATCGTGTTAGACGTGAGTTTTTATGGATTAAAATGCAACATTTTGGTATCCATGGCAACTACTTACAAGCCATAAAATCCTTTTACCATGATATCCAATCAAGGGTAAAGATTAACTGTAAACTTACAGAGGCCTTACAAGGTTTGAAACAGGGATGTAAAATCTCCCATACAATATTTTCATTACATGTATATATAAATGATCTGGCCTCTGATACCAAATCACTAGGTAAAGGTGTCAAGGCCGATGATGCCCATGTATCCATACTTCTGTATGCGGATGAAATCAAGGCATAAATCAAGAAAAACAAAAGTTTTGGTTTCGCAATCCATCTGTACCTCTAACAAATTTTAATTTTACATGTGGTGATATACCTATAGAAAAAAATCCAGAATTACAAATACCTTCGTTTATGGTTTCATGAACACTTAAATTTACATTTTACTGTACAAGAATTGTGTAAATCTGCAAGTAGAGCATTGTATGCTCTTTATTCCGAGTATGTACATGCTGGAGAAATGTGTTATGAAGTTTACTGTAAGCTGTATGTATCCCTAGTAGAACCAGTGTTATTTTATGTTACTGGAATCTGGGGTCTGAATAAATATAGAGAAGTGGCTATGGTTCAAAATAAAATCATGCAGGTATTTTCTGGGTGCTGCTAGAAAAGCAAGTAATGTAGCCCTTCGAGGAGAAATGGGTTGGAATTCATGTGAAGTTAACCAAGAGTATATTTACGTATAAAGAGCAGATAGTGACATAGCGTCTGATCATTTACCTATCGCCTGTGGTTTATCAATTCCAATATATGAGAAAGACGACAGCGATACAGAACAGCATAATCATCCCAACATAACCTGGCAAAACACAGATATACACCATATTATAGCCTACCAACTAAGACTACATCACAAATTGTCGGAGATGGAAATGATGGAAATAAACACTAGTTATGACATTGAAGCGTTCACAGAAATATTGACTCTGTCTATAGTCCTTGCTGCACGTTCAACAATACCGCAGAAGAAATTTAATCCTAAAATAAAACCTTACTTTACTAAAGATGTCAGAAGTGCCCATAAACTTGCACGAAGCAAAAAGAAAGAGTGGATTTCTGCTGGAAAACCTAGAGGGCGAGAACATTCGACCTACAAACAATGCAAAGAAGCGAAATCGTCATTTAGAACAATACATAACAACGCGATTAACGACTATATGGATAAATGTGATAGAGAACTAGAGAGAACCGCAGACTACGATGTGAGACAATTTTGGAGACTAATTGCAAAACGAAAGAATAAGAAGCCAAATGTATGTAATGAGCTAGAGTACGAAGGTATCACAGCGCAAGACACACGAGAAATTGCGGATACTTTTGCGCATTCGTTACGGAGGAAGGCAACTTATTGTTAAGGTATTACGTCTCTTTAATGCGATAAAAATACAAGGATACATACCCAAAACATGGAAACTTGGAGTTACAATCCCAATTTATAAACGGAACAATAAATCACGTAAAAACCCGGACAGTTACAGAGCAGTATCATTACTTACCGTTATGTACAGGGTTATTAGAAAATGTGATTTACGAAAGGGTTAAAGTGTGGTGTGCCATACAGGAAACGCCCTTCCCAAACAAGCAACAGCAGGGTTTCCAAAGTGGACTCAGCAGCATCACGACATCATTTACCCTACACGAAACGATCGCTTCAAATCTAGAACTCCACAGCAAAGTATATGTCGCGTTTCCAGACACAAGGAAAACGTTTGACACCGTTTGGCATGATGCTCTTTCAAGAAAATTAGAAATCATTCTAATAACGGGATCGCTAAAAGATGTCATCGAAGCATCGTACACTGATATCAAAAGCTGTGTTCTTGTAAATTCAGTTCGCTCAAAATAGTACCATGTTAAGCGCGGGGTAAGGCAAGGCGGGATCCTCTCTGGATGTGTATACCTTGTTTACATCTACCTTGTTTACATCAATGAACTACTAAAGCAGATAGAGGACTTGAAATGTGATGCTACCGTGTTAGACCTGCACAGTGGTAGTCCAACTATAGCGGATGACATGTCTCTAATTGTTACGAGTCCGCGGGCACTATCTAACATGCTAGAAGTAGCAGGCAATTATACAACAGCAAGTGTGCTATTCTAGTATTTGGAGAAAAGGGAAACCACCAAAGAGACCTGGAATTTATGATAAACATTGAACGTATATCTGTGCAAAGTGAATACATACATGTAGGGATACCAATGAACAATAAATTAAAATCAGCAAACAAGGTTGAAAAAGGAAACCGGAAAGGGAAAAACGCCTTACATTCGTTAACAGGAATAGGAACAGATTTCACTAATTTGAACACTATGGTACGATTAAACTAACGGCAGACATAGACATAAGGAAGCTTAATTTCCTCAGAGTTTTAATATCCCTACCGATACATACTCAAGCTAAGCAAATTTTCATCAGGAGACTATACACATTTGTATGTAAAGGAGAACTTCTCAACATCGAGGTTTTATATCGGATATAACCAAAATATTACAACACTATAATCTGGAACAGCATTTATATTCATATTTAGAAACATGTACATTCCCTTCCAAAAGAGCGTGGAAAATTATAGTGAAAAGGGCTGTACACTTAAAAGAAGACCGCGAACTTCAAAAGAGGATGGAGTCGGATATAGAGTTTTTTCGCTTCCGGGAAATCCATGCTACATACAAACATCCATATATTTTTACTAAGTATGGCCCAGTCTGCAAATGATCTCAGCGCAGTCAAACTTGTGACAGCCATGGTCACATGTATACCACAGAGGACAACACGTATATGTGACAGGTGTGGACTGGAGTACCAAGATATGAATAGCCACATTGTTACGTCATGTACTTTGACCAAGTTACTAAAAGATACATATTGGTACTTAGGTGAAAACAAATGTCCACCGACTGTGTTTGTGACATTATCAGGACTAGACAACGAAAACAAAGTTCGAATGTTCTTCGCTAAACCATACTACAAGGACTTCAACCTAACGGACACTGAAACAAAAGAGCTACTGTATCTTAGATTGCACTTGGTAACTATGTGTGGTCATCTATACGTTACAGGGCACAACAACGAAAATGACGACTAAGTAAATATATAAACATATGCCTAAACTGACGGTATACAGTGGACACAATACTCGTATAAGAATTACATATTCTTTTTTACGATACATTAAGAATAAATACGAAAAATGAGGTTTAATAAGGATAATTTCATGATTAGAAAAAGTACAACTTTAAATCCTTGAATGTATTTACATACATAATAATTTAACCATAACGAAATATCAATATAATTGTACAGTATTATACATTGATATATGCCAATTGATACATACGATGGAGTAAGTATGTTAAACATGTATGCACATAGAACATATCAGTACTAAATGTACTTTATATAACCCTTCCTTATTATATGATTTCGATGTAAATGTATCTCAGCTTTGAGGAAATACACATATAGATGATGATGATGATGATGATGATGATGATGATGATGAGTTTTGAAGATGATGATAACTGGCAGTTGTCTTTGTGGGATGACACAAACAATGTAAATGGTAATAAACTGCGTACATATAAAACTTACAAGTATGAGCCTGTCACTAGCGATTATGTAAAATCTGTACATCTCAAATGCAAAAGATTTTTTTTATTTAACTTTAGATGTGGCTCTTTGCCCCTTGAAATTGAAAAAGGTAGGCATGCCCGACCTGTGATTCCTGTCAATAATAGGTTATGTAAATTGTGCAACAATGATGTAGAAAACGAGTATCATTTTTTAATGGAATGTATATTTGATGATGATCTTAGATCTGTAATTTTAACGGAAGCAAACAATGTATATGAAATTTTCAATGATATGAACAAATTTGAACAGTTCAGATATGTGATGTGTGAACCAGTTCTCCAAAAGACACTAGCTACCCAACTTTCTCTTATGTGGAGGAGAAGAACCATGTTTCTCCCATATCAAATTATGTATTATAATGAGATGTGCAGGTATGGGGTGGGGGATATATAATTTGTCGGTAGGTATAGGCCCAACCACTCTTGTATATCTCTTACCCTGTTGGGGTACATGGTATTATATATATATGGAAATTATAGTCCTGCTACAAATAAAATTTTATCAAGCATAATTGTTTTTACAAAGACTGGTTAATAACATTACATGTCTGAAGATAGTAAATAGTGTGATTGTTCTTATAACGTGTCTAATAAGTCATTTTGGCTAGACACATTTTATATTCAAAGGTATATATGTATTGTGATTTTATGAATACTATGTGTTTGACACGAAAATAAAATATTTGAACTTGAACTTGAACTGGTAAGATACTGAGACTGTCCCTTTGTCAGGAAATGACAGCCTCAGGCAATATTAAAGGCGTGAAAATCAGTCCAGCACTTCTGGTCTTGGACACTACTGAATTTAAGGGTGTTGTCTCACGTAGCATACATTTAGTTTTTCAGATTTTTCAGATTTCAGATTTTATTTCCAACACTCAGACACATGAAAATGTGTAACATGAGGTACATGTACATTAATTTATATATTAAATTATGACAGGATGGACAGGTGCATGCATGTATATGAAGATATTGATATATATATATGCATGATAAGCTGTTGTACAAATGAACTATTTCGTAATTAGACACAGCAATGCATACATATATGTAAATAGCCACACATATATCCAGACCTTTGCATGCACACAGCCATACATACATACACCCATCCTCATATATAAAATGTACATATATATATATATACACACATACATAGAAAAAATAAAATTAACGACCGACTAAAAAACTAGCTGCTTTCATACTCGTTATTACACACATACATATATATATATATGCACATACATACACATACAATGCATACCAACAAACAGACGTCTACATATATACGCGCATACACACATATATACACAAACATATGACTACATCCCAGATACACATACACACACACGCACATATGCATACATTTCCGTATCCAAAATACTCACATAGTCACCTATTTTACATATTGATTTGTACATATCAATAATATGGACCCATAATTGCTTCAATATTATGGACCTATAGAAGTACATGTATATGTATAATGTTCATGTTTTAGCTTAAAGTAAAGGAATCAATTTCTTAAAGAAAATTGATAATCCTTTCAGAATTTGTTCATGGCATATTGACAAAAGACCTTTCATTTTATTTTTACATTGTATTTAGATTTGTACGATAGTAATTTGGAACGTATTTTCTCTGTACATTTTTTTCACTTCCACATTACTACAAGTAAAAAGATAATGAAATTCATTTCCAATATTTTCAAGGCAAAGATTACATATCCTATCTACTTTTGGAATATTCTGCCACCTCCCAGTTTCAATGGGAAATTTCAAATTACACGTACGTAGTTTGGTAATAAGTAGTCTTTTATTTTCTGACATTTTTTTCAAATATTTTTCAAAGCCGAATTCACACTTGAACATTGAGTAGAATTCTCCTCTCGACGAATTATGAACTTCGGAAAACCAATTATTCATACATATCTTATTTTCAAAAATGTATGAAAAACCAGATTCATGAAAAATACTTTTAACTTTACTTATCCATTTGAAAGAATATGATTCATTGCAGTCGTGTAAATTAAGTGCCAATCTCAATAATATACTGCTGAGTTTACTTTCATTACGCGTATCGATTAAACTATTCCAGAAACATGCCATTCTAAGTTTAATATTTATTTCCATTGGGAACCGACCGATTTCTCCATATACCATAAAAGTAGGAGTGCTAGATCTGATTTTTAGAATTCTCTTACAGAATTTCAGGTGCGTCTGCTCTTGATTTTTCAAATTTTCGAAACCCAACACTTCTGAGCCGTATAGTAATATTGGCTCTACAACTGAATCAAAAAGCTTAGTATAACCATCGGGAGTGCATGATTCCGAATTATTTTGTAAAAGTGCAAATAATGATTTTTGAGCTTGATCAATCAGTTGTTTTCGCGCTTTAGCGAAATTTCCATTATAGTTTAATATAATACCTAAGTATGTGAAACAATCAACAATCTCAAGTATTACGTCTCCGATAAGGAAGACATGATTTTGGTTACTTTTCCGCTTGCAGAATATCATAATTTTAGTTTTATCAGTATTTACTTTCAATTTCCATATATCGCAATATTCTTGAAAAATATTCAATGCATTTTGTAATCCCTCTGGAGTTTCCGAAAAAAGAAGTGTATCGTCTGCACATAGCAAGACAAAAAATTTAATTAAAATATGCAGTTCATCAGATATTTTTTCTTTCACCATATCTAGCGGAACACATTCAAGGGACTTAAAAAACGTTTCTAATTCGTTTAGGAACAAAGAGAAAAGGAAAGGTGAAAAATTTCCCCACTGCCTTACCCCAATAAGGCATGGGAAGACATCTGACGTATTTCCATGGTGTTGTACACATGATTTAATATTACTATACATATTTTTACAATCTGAAAACATTTTCCTTTGATACGACTATTATGCAATGTTTGCCACAGCCCAGCTCTCCACACGGTGTCAAACGCTTTGCGAAAATCGATAAAAGAACAATAAAGTTTTTTACCACTATTTAGAGAGAGTGAAATTAATATATGTCAAATAAAATCATTATCAGCAATCGAGTGTCCCTTTCGGAACCCCGCTTGATTCCTAGATATCAAGTTCTTCTGTTTTTCAAAGTAGTTCAAGCGATTGTTTATAATAGATGTAAATAGCTTACCAAAACAACTTATGAGCGTGTTGACCATATAATTGTCAGGATCTTCTGGATTCCCTTTATTTTTATACATCGGTTTAATTATACCAATAGTCCAGTTTTCTGGTATAATACCAGTATCTAATTAGGGGATAGTACGTTGTTTTGAGTGGCTATACTGGCGATTAGAACATGAAATTTAGGTTTGAACTCGAGACCGATAGGTCGAGAGTTTAAACCAAATTTCATATTCGCTAATATGTTTAGAAACATTGAATTCCCTTGTACAAAAGTACGTATTAAAGTACTTTGTGACCTGAACTGACGACGTGTCATTCTGCAGCAAGAAGCTTTCAAACTCGGTCATTTGGCCCCGCCCATACTGGCGAGCGCTCGATCTGTATGTTGACGAGGCGGAATATTTGGATTGTTCGTGAACGTCCTGTTACCAAAGTTTATACGACTCATTTGGATTAATATTTACCAAGTTCTAACATTTCCATGTCAGTATGCATACCAATATGTGCTTACCGACAAATTTGTATAGATTTGTGATGAGTTTTGTGTAAATTCATACGACACATGTGAAATGTTTCATTTGATTTCGGATCTAACTAGATGCCTTCACACGGATGGAACTAACATTAAACAAGGTACAATAAATAGTTATCATTTCTGGTGGAGAATATTTTAAATATTCATTTAATATTTTGTCCATTCCAGGAGCCTTACCATTTTTAAGTTGTTTTAATGCTTTTTTAATTTCTTCTTCTGTTATTCTACCATTTAATACATCATCATCATCATCATCTACATAAAAGTCATCATCATCATTATCATCATCATCTACACAAGTATCCTCATTATTATCATCCTCATCATTGTAACTGGGCTGGGTTAGTTCCCAGTGAATGTTTGAATAACTCACAAAGACTGTTCATTAATCAGTTCACGTTTATTCTTGCATCGAATTCCATGAATTAATATCTGTCTGTTATATCTTTACATGGATATCCTGAATTCTGTAACAGATACAAATAAGACACATTTAGATGACATACATCTCTTACACCTATACTTACATTCATACATACATTATCATACATACATACATACATACATTATCATACATACATACATACATACAT
>NW_018408587.1:124793-165151 GCF_002113885.1 Mizuhopecten yessoensis
ACATACATACATACATACATACATACATACATACATACATACATACATACATACATACATACATACATACATACATACATATGACCCTATTTATTCAATGTTACTTCAAATAATCTATGAAACCATATCATTCTAACAATACACAATATGTTAGATTTACTAACCTTTACACAAGATATATATTTACACTTAATAAATCTTGGATCGATACAGTTTAAGGGGAGATAATCTACCCTCAGCATTACATTTAGCATTAACTTGGAATGATACTCAAAATACAAACTTCGCCATAACATATAGATATTTTTGTACCTCCGAAATCCTTCCAAGAACTCACTGCAGCATCAGCTACCTAGCACCATGCTAGCCTTAATTCATAACATGCAATGAAGCTCTGTTCACTTAAATAATAGATAACACACAGACAATGGTATTGGCGTAATTGGCTAACCTTTATCAGGATGCCGGAATTTAATTTTTTATCTTTGATGAAGATTTCAATACATTTATTGTTTCATAAAATATTATTTTAGTGAAGGTGCGGCAAAAGATACCGCCCCTCATTAACTTAAGACAATTACATGTAAGTAACAACGCAATGTCCAAAGTGCGCTGTCCCAACCCCTTACCAGTAAGGGGGAGGTAGGATTTTATCATGCTCAGGCCAGCTGGTAAGTGTTTACTCACTTAGTTATCACCAATAACACCTGGGATATTGACGCTGCACATAAACAAACCTAACATCTGAAGATAAACCGGGCATACAAATATGACGGACAAAACTTTGTTCTTTATATAATCAATATTACAATTAATAACAAATATAAACGTTCTATTAAAACTTTCAAAACAAGTTCATTGACAAATGACATAACACGATAAGTAGACTATATTGTAATCATTTTTTGAAAAAATAGCTGCATGACATTTAGATGATTAAAAATTGCAAGGTAGCTGAAAGGGGAGGAGGGAAGGATCAATTTAAGTTTTCACAATTTTTTCTCAAACCAATATGGCGTCTTGATACAGCAGCGAGAGTGAGGGGTTTATCAGCTTCCACCCCACGGGGCTCTCGTTGCTACCTCTGACCAATGGGCATTAACCTTGATCCATTTTAACCAATGGCAGCTGGCCTTGGCATATCTTTAACTTACATAAATATTGAGAACTGATGTCACAAAATACGGAATCAAAATCTATAAAAAAAACATACGGAATAATTTCATCAACCAAAAAATTGTATATATAAATATATACTTTAATTTTTGTACCACCAAAATCCTTCCAAGAACTCACTGCAGCATCAAGATTTTCAAGATTTTTTTTATTACGCTCTGACACACAAAGTGTGTAACAAGAGGTCAAACAAAATAACATCAATCAAAATAAAACATGACAGAGAGAGTAGATTACACATGGACAGATTAAGCATTATTTCATAGCTACCTAGCACCATGCTAGCCTTAATTCATAACATGCAATGAAGCTCTGTTCACTTAAATAATAGATAACACACAGACAATGGTATTGGCGTAATTGGCTAACCTTTATCAGGATGCCGGAATTTAATTTTTTATCTTTGATCAAGATTTCAATACATTTATTGTTTCATAAAATATTATTTTAGTGAAGGTGCGGCAAAAGATACCGCCATAAGACATCACCGATGACGCCGTCACCCAAATATATGTGTACCTGGCTATGGGCCGAATTCCTAGACTCTTCCAATTGTAATCAATGTTCACTCGACCCAGGGTCCTATGCATAAATAAAATACTACATGTTACAATGGTTCTAATTACTCTTAAAACATCTTCACCAAAATAAAACCAATAAATGTACCAAGATATCTTATCAATCTCAGTTACTGCAGATATACAATAAATGCATGAAAATAGTTTTATGTTCAAGCCGTTTAACTTTTTACAACAGATTTGCATTACTTTAAATTCGACTTTTAGTCTTCCAACATTTTGTCAGACTCAAGTACATTCAAAAGGTAGCAATCATATTTTACAACATTATACAAACTACATGTTAATAGAGAAGAACAAATAGAAACTTACAGGAGTATGAAGCCATGTCCAGGTTCAGCAAAAAGTAGTAGAATAGTAAGCCCAAGTGGCTTCTCCAAGATCTGACTCGAAAGTGCCAAATCACACAAAGAAATCTTTCTTACAGACAAAAAATGGAGGGAAAATGAGGACCAATAAAAACATGTTGCTTTCAATATCTCAACCAATGGTATCATCATCTTATGTCAGGTGATCAATTAGCTAGAAGGTGTATATGCTTACCTGTATATACCTATACAGGTAAAGTGGGCTCACCACCACTCACACACGCACCTTTCAGATCACTTTAGCTACAGGTAAATACACACACAATGACATATACATGGACAATACTTGGATAACACATTGTGCTTGGTGAAAGGTAAAATGATGTGCTGATGATGATGCTAATAAAATAATACAACACTTAGGATTAAAACTTACTATATACACTCTTAAGATTTTAACCCTGCCACATTATCGTCATCATCGTTTGCATTTAATGACATAAAATAACGATACCATGTATCTATTGGTGTATCTGTATTTTTCTTTTTATTTGAAGAATATTTATTTACGGTATTCTAAAATTATTTTGGATTAGATTTAGATAACAAGCGAAGAATACATCTTTCTTGATTTTTTTTATAACTTATTCGAAGTTGTTTCCTAGTTCACGACTTGTCTGTTTTATATTTATTCTTCATCTTGTTGAAGGCAATTCTTTTTAACTTACAATATTTATCGAACCACGGTTTATTCATATCTACTTTTCCTTTAGGCCTACGTCTTTTGTAGATACTGTGTAAGGGGAAGTAACTCCAAAATATGTGTTATTTGTTGATTGTAACTCTTGTGAGGAGGCAAATTTGAAAGAGTAAGAAAGGATTAAAAAGGAGCACATGTTAGACACGTTTCGAGTTGGTTATTTCAACATAAAACCGGAACATGGTCGAGAATCCAATTCATAAAACCAGCTAAAGGTAAACGGACATATTGAACTGTATTTTTTTCGCGAAGGATGAATTCCTCGTCAGTTGACTACAATTTTATGAAAAATTGGGATATTGAATCTGGCGGCTGCAAACGGCGGGAACATGCAATTTTTTGCCAGACCTTTACAAACTTTTCATAGCTATGCTCATGAGGATCCATCCAATTTTTTACAAGAATTTACATCATATGTTGTGTTACATGGACTGGAAGGGAGGGATGCCCAGATTGTAGCTGGCTTTCACCTACAGGTATGGGGGCCCGGCACTCGCGTGGTTCGTTACATGGGGACGAGCTCGAGTGAGACAGGCCTTCGTGGTGCACAGCAGTATTTGTCAACAGATCCCAGTCTCGCAGACAGTGAACTTTTTAACACCCTTGTGTTTCAAGGTAGAACAGCCCGTAGATGACTTTCATTAAATATTGGTGCAAAAAGGTAAGATATTAAGCAAAACAGATATTGATATATTATGAACAGATTTAACTGCATGTTCCCATACCGAAAACAAGTTATATCTTTTGATGCTAGATTGGAACCATGAGTGTTTCAATCTAGTACTTAAAAGTTACAAAAAGGTGTAAAAGTTTTGCCCTCGTATAGTGATTTTTTCGTTCGTCAACTCTGTGGTTCCGTCCTGACTTAACTTCAGCTGGCTGTTACAGGTCAATGAATGATAACACGTTTTATAAAGTTCTACAATTTATTATGTACCAAACGAAACAGTGAAGTAAATAAGATGAAACATGATGAATAGATATGCACAATGCTACAGCACGTTAACCACGCGACCGGTCCATACTAAAACAGTATACCGTGTAACAAATGTCCTCTCAAAAATGTCCACCCGGTATCCCACCCCTGGGAATAAGTTTAACCACACCCCGATAATATATTACAACATGCCTACAACGGGAAAATAACCATCCCAAATTAACACCGAGATAATTCTACCCAAACATGCCTACAATGGGAAAATACCACCCAGCCTGGAATAATTTTGAGGTCTAAGGCCGAAATACACTCCTACATACCTGCCCGTAAGAAGGGTAAAGACGAGCCGGCCAGCTACATGTAAGCCTCTGCCAGACTGATTTACAATACCAAAAACACCCAGCTATATAGCCAAATTTAATTGTATGCCTTGAAATGCACGTGCCATGTAGTATTTGAAATACACGTGCAATGTAGTATTTGAACTCGATCCTGACCCATACCTGAGCGTAGAGTGCTGTACAGGTAAGGTAACATATCCTAAAAATATTAACCAATCAGAAACGTCTAAATAATATACCAGAAGAGAATCCCCAACGGGAATACCCCAGGTTCACGCACTCCGTTACACGAAACGTAATTACGGAAATATGTACAACAAGTAAGTGTTCAAAGCCCAATCCTTTTACATTCGCCTTCCCTTAAAAAGAGACAAATGTCCTCATTTGGTATGAACCACCATCCAATCGTTTTGAAACACAAAATCATACATCATTAGATGAAACCATGCGTCCATGGTTCGAGTACATTCGAAAAAAAAAGAAAGTTTACAATCATTACAGCAGTTGTACCATGACAACAGCATCACAAGGTGATTTAGCAACAATGACAATGTAATCATCTTGTAACAAAACAAACCTTAATACCGGTTAATCAACCCACATTAAAAGTACACTCATAGGTAAACACTTACATCATAGAAAAAAGCATTATCATAGAAAGAAAACCATTCACAAATATTACCAGATGTGCAGCCCACAAGCCAAATGCTCTAGATCCAAAGACCTACATGTATATTTCTTGGTTATGGAATTATCTTTCGGACCTTGTCTTCTGTATAAGACCCTGATATTTATCTTTACATGTAGTGTTATACACAGCAGGTGAACTGTGATCAGCCCCAAATACTTAAGTATTAGGCTGCTTACACTAAAGTAACAGCACATGAAAAACAAAATCAATTCCGATATATCTCCATTCCTCACCAAAAATACACATTACCCCTCCACATAAGTGGACAGCATTTTCATGGCTCCTTACTACACATGCTAGAAATGTGAACAGCAACTTAATACCAAAAATAATTCCTAGAAACATGAAAAATTATAACAGAAAGAGTAATGATGTCAATGTACAATGAATATTTACAAGTACATGTAAAATTTGTCCACCACCCCTCACACACTAGTAAAAAAATAAGTTCATTCTGTGTGCTCTGGAAATAAGGAAAAGTCTACATCCTGTGGGGTGTACCGCGATCCCGCGTCCGCGTTCCGATACCATCGCGCACTATCGCGAATTATCCCGTCAGGTGTGACCTCCTGATCCCGGGAAATTATGGCGGTTCTTCCCAAATCCATGGCTGTGTTTCCCTCAGCCTCCAGGTATCTGGATAGTTCTGCCTCCCTCCGCAGCTCCTGTGCTCTCGGGGTAACACCTCGGCGTGGCATCCTCTGCCCCCCAGGACTGATGTACCTGGTGTTCCGCTGTGTCGACCCACCCTGATGTAGGCCGATCAAGGACATGGCCTCAGCCTGTGTTCTTCTGTGGCGGGTGACCAGGTGCCTTCGCACCTGGTTCCTCCTAGTGGTGGTGAAGGTACACAAGGGGCACCGGAATAAGTCAGTGTATTCCAAATGGGTTAGTGCCCAGTGTCTGGCCAGCTGGTTGTACCTGGGGTACCTCTTGTTCCCACAGGCTGCCACAGGACACTCCATGCCTTCAGGGGTCATACAGGCCTGTCTTCAAGGTCCCCATCTAGGTAGAGGAAATCCCCCTCCTCCACATCTATTTGTAGATAGTCTGTCATCTTGCTGTAAGTTCCAAAAAAACAGAGTCAGCATGACCAAGATGCTTTACCACCAAATGTATAATGGCCAGCATTTTAGAATGCTTACACCAAAAGGTAAAATAGGCCAAATTTATTCCCCCATTCCAATTGTAGTATAGTAACTGACATAACAAATGTATCCCCCTTATTTTTAAGGACTGTACTTTTGTGGGGGAACTATCCATCTACCTGTTCTGGTGGACCGTGGAGTTATATTATCTCCCTTGGATCGCTGACTGAAGGTGCTGGCTGGAATACCCTTTCAGAACAATATTCTGGGGAGCTATCAGAGTCTGACCCAACCCAGAGCTCTGGAGTATTAATACCCTGATATTGTTTTAGATGATCTGCATGTACAGCTATAGGTTTTGCTTGAGGACTTTTCTTAATCTCATAATTAACATCTGACAACTTCCTAACCACTTTATAAGGCCCTGTCCACCCTTGGCCCAATTTGTTACTGATAGCTGGGGGATACCATCTCCAGACAAAACTGCCTTCTGAGAATTCCCTTTCTTTCACGTCCCTATCATAGTAAGCTTTCTGACGCTTAGTTTCCCAAATACAAACTAACGAGCAGACCTCATAGCTTCCTGTACCCAGTATACGTACTGAACTGTACATATTTCCTGAGAATCTGGGGGTAACCCAACCATCATATCCAAGGGACAATATGTCTCCCTACCTAGCATGACTAAATTAGGGGTACACTCTGTACTGCTATTCCTGCTGGATCTATAGGCCATCATTACATAGGGTAAGTGGTCATCCCAATCATCCATTTGTTGATTCACAAAGGAGGAAAGCATCTGTACCAGTGTACGATTAAATCTTTCGACTTGACCGTCAGATTCAGGTCTATAAGGGGTTGTTCTGGTTTTCTTTACACCCAACTTTGTACAAATGATTTGAAACAAATCCGATTCAAATTCCCTCCCCTGATCAGAGTGGATATAACGAGGGGCCCCAAACCGACAAAAATAAATTCAGTGATCAACTTGTCTGCGACGGTCAAAGCTGTGTGGTTTGGCACTGCATAAGCCTCTGTCCACTTTGATAAATAGTCACTTACAACTATGATGTAGCTATTCCCGTTTGCTGTGGTCGGTATCCTACCCATAATATCTATAGCCATTCTCTCCAAGGGACCTGACACTGCCTCGGATGGATGTAAAGGAGATCTACCCGCATGGGGATTTGATTTTCTCTTAGCACACATGTCACAAGCCCTACACCAGTTTTTCATGTCTTCTGTAAGACCTGGCCAATAAAAACGCCTCTGTACTGCCTCAAGTGTCCTATCTCTCCCTAAGTGACCAGATGTCATTGAATTGTGAAGATGTTGTAAGATTTCCTTTCTAACACAAGTTGGAGCTAGGATTTGTTTGCTTCACTTCCCAGGATGTGTGGAGGGTTTTATTCTATATAAAATACCATCCTTCTCAATATGAAGGAGTTCCCACATATGATAAAGGGAGATAACTTCTGGTGGAAATGCATGTACGTCAGCTTTCGGTGGTTTTTGAGAGTTTTCAGTCTTAAGTTTCAAGAATGGACCTATTACTGGGTCTTCCCTTTGCCCCTTTACTAGTGTTTTATTTCCCATGCTTGTAGCCAGGAGTTTAGAGAACCCTCATCAGTCTTATCAAAGATTTGGTGAACTTTGACCTCTTCAGACTTACTCAAGCCTTGGTGAGGATTCTGCTCTTGAAGAAAACAGGAAGGGCATGTTTCACGCTTACGCTTGTGACTTGCAACACGGGATAAGCTATCAGCATTCATGTGCTGACTACCAGACCTATGCTCTATTCTCATGTCAAACATGTCAAGTACACTAAGCTAGCATTCCTTCAACATCTTTAAAAAATTTCAGCCACACCAGTGAGGCGTGGTCAGTGCGAACCAGGAAAGGTCTGCCCCATAGAAAGTGCTTGAAAAACTTGACAAATGTCACAACCGCTAGTAATTCCCTGTATGTTGTACTATACTTTTGCTGGGAACGGCTCAGAGTTCTGCTGGCATAAGCTATAACATTTACCTGCCCATTCTGTACTTGGGATAGAACAGCCCCTAACCCTGTCAGACTTGCGTCAGTATCTATAATGAAAGGCCCTGTACTGTTGGGGTAACCTAATATTGGGGCACTAGTAAGCAGCTCTTTAAGCTTGGAAAATGATAGCTCACACTCAGAATCCCACACAAAATGCTTGTTCTTCCTGGTCAATTTTGTCAAAGGGGAGGCAATAGAGGAAAAGTCAAGAACGAACCTACGATAATAGCCTGCTATACCCAGAAAACTTCTAACCTCACTGATATTGCCAGGTACATGCCACTCGCGTACGGCCTTGACCTTATTGGGGTCACAGCTTATTCCAGAATCTGAGACAACATGACCTAAAAAGGACACCTCGGTTTGAAACAGAAAGCATTTCTTGGGTTTAAGCTTCAGGTTAGCATTTCTAAAACATTGAAATACCTCTTTTAGATTGCTCCTAGCTATTTCAAATGTACTGCCAAAAACGATCACATCATCTAAATAACACAGACATTTGGCCCAGTTAAGTTAACCTAGTGTAAGCTGCATCAACCTTGAAAATGTAGCTGGGGCATTACACAGTCCGAAAGGCATGACATTAAACTCGTAAAGCCCTTTATGGGTACTAAATGCTGTTTTTTCCCGATCTTTATCAGCCATTTTACACCGCCAATAACCGCTAGCAAGGTCAAGGGTAGAGAACCACCGTGCCCCTGTTACGGCGTCAAGTGCATCATCTATTCTTGAGAGTGGGTAAGCATCTTTTTTTGTGATTGAATTTAACTTTCTGTAGTCAATACAGAATCTTACTCACCCATCTTTTTTTGAAACTAGCACAATTGGTGCAGCCCAGGGACTAGAGCTAGGTTGAATGATATTATCTTTTAGCATTTTGTCTAACTCCACCTCAACAGTTTCTTTTTGTGCCGGGGACAAACGCCTTGCTGGTATCTTAACAGGTTCTTCTATGCCTGTATATATCTTATGCTCTACTATGTTGGTCTGACCTAACTTCCCATCCGGGCACATGAATATATCTTGATAATCCTAAACCAACTCTCTAACTTTGTGTTTCTGTTCCTTGGAGAGTTTAGGTGAAACATTCTCTACCAAGTTGTGTAGATGTTCTGGGAGCCTATGATCTGTGTGTGTCTTGCATTCTATAGGATAGATTTTACCAACTGAGTTTATTTTACCTACTACAGTATTTTCACTTAGATTGACCCCTTTTAGACCCAGATTGAGTACAGAGAGAGTTATCTCTTGGTTTCTAGGGTCCACAAGGGTTCTAGCCATTAACAACCCCCGGTTGACTACATAAGCTGACGGTTCTACCAAACCCAGAATTGGGAGGTTTCTAACAGGACCGCTAACCCTAATGCGAGCATAACCAGTGTATCCGTCAGTGACTAAATTCACTTTCTGTCCGGCTAACTTTAGGGGTTTTGTTCAGAAAATGTATCTCCCCACCATGCTTTGAAAGGAAGTCCATACCTAATATGCCATTTAACATGTCTAGTTTGGCTACAATAGCTTCCTGCTCATAAACCAAACGACCTATTTTGATCTTAAAAACTGCTTTTCCCTGAACTGTTAAATTATTCCCAGAAGCGGAAAACAACCTGACATTAACGGGATTCAACTTTGGACGTCTGTCTACAGGGAGTGAAAAATATAGCTCATCAGTGAATATGGTCACTGAAGATCCAGAATCTATCAAATACCTAGAGTTCCTACCCATGACTGAACCATCTAGGAAAAGACAACCAGAAACTACTGAGTTTATGCTAATTATAGTTCTAAGCCCTCCCGGGAAATCATCTCCCTCCTCCTGATGTATCCCCATACAGTTTGTCAAACGTTCGGGCACACGTTTGACCTCTACATGTTTTTTGTATTCTTTGGGTTAGGATCTAAGTTTTTCAAAACCCTCAAGCAACAGAGAGGCCAAATCTCTTTCTTGCTCATGAGTTGTCTGTGGCTCTGTGTCCCTACATGCATGTACATGGGCCTGTTCTGTATCTAAATAGGACCTAGGTTTACAGACTGTAACTTGTTCGCTCTCGAATGCCTCAAATTCTATTGCTGCTGTTATTGCAGCCTCTAGTGTAGTTGGATGTTTAAATTGGACATGTTATCTCAATTCAAAACTACCAAGTCCCATTATAAATTGGTCTATTTCAGTGGTTTCCCGGGGCACTAACAGCCAAGTTGGGGAAAGCTAAACTATCTAATCTTTGGAGTTCCTGTCCATAGTCTACCAGGGTCTCGGTATCTTTCCGACTTCTACATTTGAACTGGCATCTATATGCTATTTCCCTCCCTGGGGGATCAAACCTCTCCCTCAAAAAGGATCTCACATGAGCATAATCCCTGGTCTGTCCCAATGTCAAATCCGATAATACCCTTTGTGCCGGACCCGCAAAGACATTATTAGTTGTTGCGCTTTTTCCCAATCAGTCCATCTATTCCACTCTGCTATAATTTTACAGAGATACGGGTGCCCTTTAGTAATCACTCTGTCTGTCTGTCTGTCCGTCCACAAATTTTGTTCCTGGCTGATAACTTTGATATTTATTGACTGATGTACATGAAACTTGGTCAAGATGTTCAGTTCACAAAAATACACATTGAGGTAAAAAGTCAAGGTCAAAGGTCAAGGTCATTAGGTTAAATGTCAAGGTCAATTTTTGCATCTTTTCACTGATGAACATTTTGTTATGACATGATGAAGCAAAGTTGATCAGAATTAAACAAGGAGTCAACCTGACCAAAGGCCAAGGTCATCGGGTCAGGGGTCATGGTCAAATTTTGTAGCCTTTCACTAATGAGCATTTTATGACATGAAGCAAAGTTGTTCGGAATTAAACAAAGAGACACACTGAGGTAAAAAGTTGAGGTCAAAGGTTAAGGTCATTAGATTCAAAGGTCAAGGTTCAATTTTGTATCTTTTCACTGGTGAACATTTTGTTATGACATGATGAAGCAAAGTTGATCAGAATTAAACAAGGTGTAAACCTGACCAAATGTCAAGGTCATTGGGTCAAAGGTCAAGGTTAAATTTTGTATCTTTTCACTGGTGAACATTTTGGTATGACACTTTGAAGCAATGTTGCTCAGAATTAAATAAGGAGTCAATTGACCAAAGGTCAAGGTCACGGTCAAATTGTGTATCTTTTCCCTGATGAACATTTTGTTATGACTTTATGAAGCAAAGTTGGTCGGAATTTAACAAAGAGTCAACTCTGTCAAAGGTCAAGGTAAAATTTAGTATTTTTTTTTTTGCTGGTAAATATTTTATTATGACACTTTGAAGCATTCTTGATGATTATGGGGGATATATTGCCACAAGACGGGCCCTTACTGACCTGTCAGTGTTATAGTTGCACTAAGTCACACAGTGTCCATGTGTTGTCTGTCCTGTACTCGTGTCATATTAAACCTGAACGTGGAGTGTTGTGAGAGAGTGATCTGCATGAGTATTTACATACTCACACCACCCCGTGTGTCGTATATGTACGTGCACGTCACCACCCTGATTCACTTGACACTATGTTCAAGAAGTACCTGAGGGATCTTTCTCAAATTTTATATGTAGGCTCCCCTTGGTCCTTAGCTGTGCAGGGCAACTTTTGAGACTAATCGGATAAACAACATGGCCGACAGGCAGCCATCTTTGATTATGACATTGGAAGTTTGTTAACACTATTTCTCAAGAAGCACTAGAGGGATCTTTCTCAAATTTTATATGTAGATTCCCCTTAGTCCTTAGCTGTGCAGGGCAATTTTAGAGACTGATCGGATAAACAACATGGCCGACAGGCAGCCATCTTGGATTTTGATATTGAAAGTTTGTTATCGCTTTTTCTCTCGAAGTATCCGAGGGATCTTTCTCAAATTTTATATGTATGTTTCCCTTGGTCCTAGCTGTGTAGGGCAATTTTAGAGACTGATCGGATAAACAACATGGCCGACAGGCAGCAATCTTGGATTTTGATAGTTTGTTATCGCTATTTCTCGGCAATTACAGGAGGGATCTTTCTCAAATTTTAAACGTAGGTTCCCCTTGATCCGTCGTTGTGCATGTTATATTTTGAGACTGATCATAAAAACAAAATGGATCCAAAGAAGAACTAAACTGATCTTTCTCATATTGCAATGATCGATACTATTTCTTTCACATAAGTACTGTACTAGTAAATATGTGAAATGACAAACTCACTTTTTTAGTAAAAGCATTATCAGATGAATATTTTGTATATTCTGGAGGAATGTAGATACAGCCAAGTAAAACATATTCAGTCATGTTCGAAATGTGATCAAAATTTAAAACCTTTGGAATTTTAAAAACCTTGACAAAACTTGATTATAAATAACAATAATACCGCCAGACTTTTTTTTTACATTTCTGTCTGTGTTTAGCGGAGTATGCATATTCATTTAGGCAAATTTATGTCATCGAGTTCATCAGTTTTAGATTCAACACACAGTAATAAATTGTATTTAGATATCAGATTATGGAAATCTGGATTGAGAAGTTTGGATTTCAGACCACATACATTTAGTAAACCAATTTTGAGTTCAATGTTGAAATTTTGTTGTGGTTCATTAAGAAACGTGTCTGAGTGTCTGTCCTACAGGGGTCCGTTGTGTGGCAGGGACTGGTGCCCCTGTCCTGGGGGATATGCTTGGTCTTGGGGAAGATGCTGTCCAGAATACATTGAAGGACCTGAGTATATGTCCGGGGCCCTGTGGGGCCTCGTATCTAGCAAACTTTCCAATAATGCTTTGTGGTTTTCCATCCCGTCGTGCCCGCAGTCGGTGAACATTTTGAAACTTAATGTTTTCAGCATCGGACATCTCCATATCCTCAAATAGGAACTTTTTTAGCACTTGTTCGGTTTTCTCCTCATGTACAGGCCCAGTAGTTTCAATCCCGGTAAAAATCAAATTATATTTCATAGAATGTGTTTGCAATTTAAGGAAACTTTCATGTAGATCGTGATTCTCCTGTAATGAGAACCGACCGGGATTGATTAAATACTGGTTTCCTAGAACATAAGGCAAACACGGTTCAAACAGTATATACAATGTATTTACAATGCATAATTAGTACATAATATACAATATTCATCACACAAAATCAGAATGGCTCTCTCTCTTTCACTATCAACTCGCTAACGAATGACATGTAATATGTACATATATATATATAACTAATAATACAAAATGCCATATCAACACCCTTAAGTCTCTGTAGCTTGTTGGACGCTGTTGTGTCGTCTCCAATGTTGATGACGCCGTCCTCCCTTAGACTTGTCCAATCTCAGTGAAGTCCCCTCCAAGCTCACAAACACATATAGAACGTAGCGGGTCACAAAGATCCAGCAGGTACAGGTCACACAGACCAGTGAAACATAAACAGGTCACACAGACCAGTCAACTGCAGGTCACACAGACCAGTCAACACTCAGTCACACAGACTTGTTGGACACAGGTCACACAGACCAGTCCAATGTACGGGTATAAAGTGTTACCCTCTCCACGGCCACACAGGTCCAGGTAGGTATATACAGTAATAGGTCACACAGACCAGCCAAAGACAAGGGTATTAGGCTTTACCCTCTCCATGACCACACAAGTACAGGTAGGAATATATGTAGGTGAAGGGTTTCTCTGGGAACGTTCAGTCTCACGTCATCGGGATCCGATAGTTGTAGAGTACCAAAATGACCATCTGTATTTGGCATTCCGTTACACGAACGTCGACGGCCCAAGGACAAAAATCTACAATATACGTATGCTTTAATTAAATAGCTATTATACACGTAACGATAGTATTATACTGGTATACTATTTAATTACAATTATTGATTAAGACAATAAAATCTATATCTGAACTGGTTATATATAGTATTTAAGCAGTAATGCTAGCACTAAACATTTCATTATGCTGAACAAAGCTAACAGTGCTATTGTTCATGCTTTACCTGGTCCCATACACACGCATATATACACACCCCGTGCGCTCACAGTACCGGGTACGCATACGTTCATACTGGTATGGTCAGGTAAAATACACCTTTATACTGCACTTATAAGGTCCAAGGCCTATATATGAATCGATACATTTGTTATAATAAATCTGATAAAACTTAAACAAGTTTAAACTTACCGCAAGCAGCTATTTGCGCTCCAACATTCACTACACGGTCCGCACCCGTAATGTCCACCCTTCTCACCTGTAGTACACTTATTAGCGCATGCGTAACTTACCTGTTAAAGTTACCTGGCTGGAAAGCGCGCGATATTCAAACACTGATATTTACAATTTATGTACACCCTGTCCAAATGGCATGTGACATCTCCCTCGTCAGCCTTAAATTTCTCCGTTCGAGACTTTGGAGTCTCTGTTCAATATTGAAGTGATGTTCTTCCTGTTTGTTAATAATGACGGAATGTTTATTTATGATGTTGTTTCCACTTCATCTATTAATGTATTCATCATAATAATAGGAAGTTTCACATTAAATGTCATTACTTAACATATTATTTCTCTGGTCAAGCTTGTAATGTCATTATACCATTTTTGAATAAATTGGTCATGTAAGCTAGTTTTCAATGTATGTTTAAAAAATAATTTGCCTACGGTACATGTCTCTTGATTTAAGTTCCAACATCTTTATTTGCTTTTTTTCACATGTTATTTTACAAAAGACAGTACAAAACACAATTTGCATACACTCTTGCTCTCGTACTATGGATATTTAAGTATAACTTTCGAAGTCCCATCCGAGATGCACATTACACATGTAGTACCTGTGTATTTGTGACCGTAACGGTCTGGAGTTGGAATGAATTATTCGAAATTGGTTAATACACATCTCGGGCAGCGATCAAATTAGGTACAGGTTATAGGTGCATATGTGGATAAATATACAATACTTGGTAAATAAGCTATGGTATCATTAAGTTAGAAAAGAGTCTCCATTTTTGGAGAAAGGTATTTTGTTTCCCTTAATTTACATGTTGCGATATATTTTTCCACTTTATAGTTGTACACTATATCTCTCTTTACACTTTCTATAAAAAGTGTATCACCTTTAACAATTAACATAGTAAGGTTCTGCACATAATATGTTTTACCTATTTTCCCAAATATAATATCTTGTTTTGCAAAATTAATGTAAACAGAGGTTTTTGAGAATATCCAGTTTCCTTTTTTGCTTTTATTTATTAATTCTATGGTGATTGGAATAAATGGTTGTTGCAATCCAACCGAGGCATTATTTAAAGTACATGTCAGCCATAAAGGCATAAGTGAGCTTCTCAAGCCGTAGAACACTGTATGAGGTGGGCAGAAGTCATAGACTTGGCAAAATTCCTCATAAGAATAAAGACGGTTATTTTCTATATGAACCATATTTTTTGTCTCTCAGGTATTTAAAAACATCACTACGTTTGGCCTTGTCGCCCAACCCTCTACAGTTTACGGTTAAATTTTTTAAACTAGACATAATATATCTGTATAATTATTTTACAAGCACGTATACCAAGGTTATTGTACATTTTTAAGCTACAAAAGTACATGTTTCTGCACAGTTTCTCACATCTTGCACACACACAACATAAATTACATAAAAGGCGATACATCATATTGTAAATTCCGCGATCCAGTTGGCTCACTCCCCATAGTGAGTATACATTTTTCCCAGGGGATTTTACGGGGTACATGTATATGTATATGTATATGTATATATATATATATATATCTAATTATCTAAAAACTAATGAATGGCGCTGAAATCTTTGATAAAAGAAGCTTATCTGTCATATTTTTATGCCCCCGCAATAAAATGGGAGGGGGGGGGGGCATATAGTGTTACCCATGTCCGTCCCGTCCCGATTCAATGTAAACACTTAGCAACTTCATTCTTTGACAGATTTTGGTCAAACTTTATACATTGGTCAAGTATGAGTATACTTAGGACATCCGTGTGTTTCAGGGATCCAAGGTCAAGGCCAAGGTCACACTTGCTTTATATAGAAAATCGTCAACTGATTCAATTTAAACACTTAGCAACTTCATTCTTTCATGGATTTTGGTCAAACTTTATGCAAAGGTCAAGTATGAGTATACTTCGGACATTGTTGTGTTTCAGGGTTCCAAGGTCAAGGCCAAGGTCACTGTTGCTATATAGAGAAAGATATCTACTGATTCAATTTAAACACTCAGCAACTTCATTCAATATGTTATGGAGATAGTAATAACGTACAGAAAAAACATGAATATTAAAATCAACTTTAAGTGTAGTACCTTGTGTGTGTGCATGGTTCAGGGTATCAAGATCAAAGTGGTTGTAACTTTTTATAGAACACTGAAACTAATTTCACATGGCAGCGGGGGCATTTATGTCTTGCAGACATTTTCTAGTTTTGCTATGTATCTTGCGATAGTCAGTGTATGCTGTTTTCAGTTTACTGATTAGAGTAGGTAGGTAAAGCTCTTTGCAAAAACACTTTTGACAATATATGTAGTGTTTCATATTTAGAATTATGACATTTTCTGCCCTGTTATTCAGATTTTGATTTTGTGTTATTTTCCCAAAAATAAAATATTTTTTACATATATTAAAAGTCACATTACAAGTACAGTAGTTTGGATCCAAATTTGGAAGGTAAGAATAAAATTTTGGACTTTATTACATTTAGTACATGCTGAATAGTTTCTTTTCTATGAAGCAAAAATTACACATACCAGACTGAACCAAAATTCTGTAACTTTTGTATCTAAAATGTGATGATTAATTCTAAATTGTTGCAGCCATTGTAATTTTGAATTTGTATCAGTGTCAAAAGGTAGTTTGTATATTTTCTTCCAATCCTCACTTGGTATATTTCCAAATACATTATTCCACTTTATTTGACCTGTAGGCACTACACTATTTTTGTTCAGCACATTGTACACATCCTTTGTACCTTTTTTTTACGTTTGATAATTATATTAATATACAGTGGTGTCAATGGTAGTGTAAGCTTTTTTTTCAAAAGTCCAGCCTAATTTTCTTATTGCAAAAATGAGACCATTGTAATCAATAAAGTTAGTATTTAAATTAAAAATATCATTGAACTCATTATGTTGAAGGAAACTGCCATCTTCCTTAATTAGATCATTTATGAAAAACATCAGTATTACAGTATTATTGCCTTCTTTGATTAAGTCATTATACCACATGGGTAAAGATAATACTTGATCTGGCTGAGATATATCAATTTTCCCCCTTAATGTATTCCATGCATGAAGGACATCAATCCAAAATTTGTTATGAAGTATATTTTTGATAACATAATCAATATATTTATTTCCTAAAGTTAACAGTTTATTCTTATTTATTTTTTCAAACAGTAGGGTCTGCCAATTTGAAGTCTTAAGACAAATATTTCTTATCCATGTTGATTTTAGAGCCATTTCAAAATGTTTGATACATACTGTTTGACAATGACATCTCCTTTTACTTTAGCTATTGGACTTCCCCAAAGGTATTCATGAAACAACTTTTGAATTTCTATCGTAATATTTTGGTTAGGAGAAGGTAATCCTATGAATAAATGTGTTAGTATTGGTAAAAGTAGAGATTATATTACAGTAATCCTGCCTATCGCAGTTATATACCGTCTATTCCACTGTTTAATTAAATGACTTTAATTTCGTAATTTTTTCTTTGAAATTGAATTGAGCTATTTTAGTAAGGTCCACATCAAAGTGAATACCTAACAGATTAAAATGTGTTGAACCCCATGATATAGCAAGATTATTGACTAATTTTTCTGTACTATACTTTTTACTCCCTATCCATATTACTTGTGTTTTTGTGTAATTTAATTTAAGTCCCGATATTTCCCAGAAATAATTAAGCCCTTTTATTGCAGTGCCATCTAGAAAAAGAGAAGTGTCATCAGCAAATTGTGATATCAGATGTTCTGTAGTGCTGATTTTGATGCCTTTTATATGTTTATTTATTCTTAATTTTATTGCTAATATTTCTGCACAGAGAAGGAAAATATATGGTGATAACGGGTCTCCTTGTCGACAACCCCTTCCTAATTTTATGGGTTTCGATAAGTTTCCACCTTGGTTCACTAAAGAAGAAATATTATTTGTAAAGGTTTTTATCCACTGCTTAATTGACTCACCAAAATTAAAATATTCTAAAACTTGATTTATAAATGACCATGATACAGAATCAAAAGCCTTTTCGAAGTCAATCAAAAGTAACATGCCTGGTATGACTTGTTCCTCTGTATAATCCATTACATCATAAATTAATCTAGTATTGTCAGCTATATATATATCTGCCCGGAATAAAAACATCCCAACGCTATTTTAAGACTTAAAATATATCAATAATATACAGATACATTAATCTATTTTATGTAGACGTTATACTGTTAAAATGAACATTAATGAATATGACTTATGTATTGCTAAATTTAGACCACCAATACATGTATGTACATGTGTACCTCTAAGTCGGTGCATATACCTAATATTTTACAGAGTATCATGCTTTTAATCCTCAAATATCAACGTATACTTCTTTCATAAAAGGATACTGCTTAGAACGTCTCATATCTCATTTATTTGTTTATTTATTTATCTATTTTTTTTAGCAGACAGGAGAGGAGAATATTACCTTGTGAACTCGGACCCTTCTCGGTTGAACGAGTACACATGCACAAGTGGGAGTTTCCAATTTCAATGTTTAGTAGAAATCACGGCACTAGGACGAGGGAGCGTACAACTGTAAAAAAGTAAGTACCTTAACAAATTCACACTTTTGTTCATCATATATTGGATTATTTCATACTCTTCAACTAAAACATTGACATTTCAGTAGTAATTATATAGTGTGATTCTAGATATACGGATTACTTCACACAGGTGTAAACTTAACCTAGGATTGGTAGGGGCCGGTGTACTGCGTCATTGATTTATTTAGTGTGTTCAGCTGTGGAGTTGTTAGCGTTCTGCGAATCACACAATTATGTGTAAGGGAATTGTTTTTACATTATATAAGCAATGGATGTTTAATAAATGTTGTTATGGGCCTATAAGACACATTGCTATTGATGACAAACTTAATAAAGCCTGGCAGTAATTTATTTAGTGTGTAATTATGTATTAAGGACATTCCAATATTCTCGAGATTTTAAGCATTTTCTCACATTTTTCTCGACAAATGCATCTCCATGGACATCCAACCTTATGATATTTACAAGTTTAAATGTTTTTTTTTCCTGAATTGTGACTTTTATTTAGCTTGGAAAATGAACATATAAAAAGTCTGTTTTTCATTAGTTATTGAATGTTTTTTCTGAAATTTAGTGTGCATGTACATCAATTATGTTTGAGAATTATTGGAGGATTGTTATTTTGTGACAGGGATTGTTTAATGCTATCGGAATGCATTATTAAATTTGATTTTCCGGTCGGTGTGGCAGCCATATTGGAATGTCCTTGAGCTACTTCCCAATGACAAAATGGCTACCACCACTCATTTCAAATAAAGTACTTGAACAAGCACACTGAATCATAAAATTTGCAATTAAATGGTATATTTTTGAACAATTCAACAATTGAAAACCACTGAACGCAATATTTCCTGGAAAAAATGAAAATGTTGATTTTGGAGACGATTAATAGTGATTTTTTTTCGAGTATTTTTGTCGAAAAGTTAAAAATATGAACATTGCACATTGCATGAGTTTCAACTTTGTCGAGAAAAGTGTAAGAAAATGCTTCAAATCTCAAGAATGATGACATGTATTTTGATTGGATATTTTACAATAATTCATCAAGCTAACAAGACTTTTGATACAAGTCGAGCCATATTACCGGAGTGAGAACCTGTAGTGATTGGTGTATGTACAGGTAAAATATCACTTGCTTTGCACTCTTTTTTACAACCTAATTAGGCTTTGTTCGCTTTGTGCTCAGTTGTTTATTATATTTATTCAGGGGAAATATATGCCATTATTCTGGAGATTTGACAATTTTTCTTACATTTTTCTCGACAAATGCATCTCAATGGACATCCAACCTTATGATATTTACAAGTTTAAATGGGTTTTATTTCCTGAATTGTGACTTATATTCATCTTGGAAAATGAACACATAAAAAGTGAGTTTTTTCATTAGTTATTGAATATTGTTTTTGAAATTTAGTGTGCATGTACCTCAATTATGTTTGATTAATGCTAACGGAATGCATTATTGAATTTGATATACAGTTTGGTGTGGCAGCCATATTGGAATGTCCTTAAGAAATGTTTCTACATTAATAATAATAATAATAATATTTATTCAGGTAAAAGGCAAATAATACACGTATATCACATTTTGCAGATTGGACAGAAATATATATATATTATCACAGAATGAGATCTTATTTATAAGTTATTTATGCCATAAGACTAGTAATCAGTCAGGTGTTAAAACTGGATTGGATTAGATTAATTTAGGCCTTTACCTGAGATGACCCATAAAGCCACATTGTGGCTTGATTCCAATGGGGTCCCTTAGATCTAAATAAATCAATTCAATTCATAAAATAGTTACATAATTATATAGTATATATTGATAATTTGATAAGACTCTAAGACACTTCTTTTATAAAAAAAAAAATAAAAAAAAATAGATATAAAATGTTACATGTGCCATAGGCTATAATCAATGAAATAATGCTGGTAATGGAATGATATAAAATAGGAAGAGAGTAAAAATACATTGGAATTTTAACAATCAAAGATATATAGTATTAACTTAAAATATTACCTGCCAAAGGGCTGGTGGTTGGGCCAATCCCTACCGGGGGGGGGGGGGGGGGGGGGTCACCTAATATATAGTTGTATTAGGAAAGAGTTCTGATTCGGTGGTGGTCATATCAACTCTGGCCACCTTTAGGAACTCTTTCCCATACAGAGCCAGAAATAGTGTATTCGAAATGTATATGAAAGTATACTAATAAAAATCTGACACAACTTTAAAAAATGGAATGAAAATAGGATTTAAGTCAAATGTATATTGATTTTGAATAATTCAATTGACAAATTTAACAAGTTTTATTTGAATTAATTGCTACTTGCAGAAGAGGGCGGGTGGTCGGCTAATCCCTACCGACCAAACTCTCAGACTGCATATAAAGTAACATTACATACTTTAACAAGCTTTTATATAATATTGTATGAGATTTGTAGAATATATGGAGGGATCAGTATTTTCTTTGAAAATTGTCTTTAAGTCAAATAACTTTACATCTAGATCTCTTTCCAGTCATTATAGTGTTCGTCAACTTGCACAGCTCTGCAGGCCTTATTACCATATATACATGTTATATTCGTACCTGTGCAAGCGCCCAGTCACATTGGCACATACAAGTATACAATCAGTGAAATAACATAACAGTAATAATTTAAACCAACTATTCGGTACATATGTATATGTAATCATCATATTCTGACCAAGTCATTTGAATGGTCAACCAACCGGTTCATTGTAATAAAATACTTTGATAAGAACCCAAATATCCTCGACAGGATCTTGGTGTTTGATGACTATAAATAATTTGGGTACTTGGATCCAAATACATGCATGGAGGCGAATTACATAGAAATATAGATGTTGTTTTACTATGATAACGTATATCTGGATCAAACCAACAGTTTTTGTGTAGTTTAGAATTTGAGATAATCGCTATTTCAAAAAGAGAATTACGAGTTATTACTTGACATTTATTATGATTTTTTTCTGGTGTTTACAGATGGTTTGGACATTCTTTGCATTGAGACTGGTCTTTGCACTTCAATGATATACACGTTTTGAAATGAGAAGGGAGATAACTTTTACATACTACATGTAGTACATTTGTTGTTATTATATGACTGGTGCTAATTCCCAGCCCTGATTGAAGGAGCGATGTCATGTGATGAGTCTGTGAATATGTTACAGACCTCGTTCTATGAATAGAAAAGTGTTACAGACCTCGACCTATAAATAGAAAAGTGTTACAGACCGCTACTAAAAATAGGCCTATGTAATTTCCCACACAGTCTGTAATTCTGTTACCAATCAAACTACTGAATTCAACTAAAAATGAATTATCTCATCAAATTCTGAACTATGTAAATATTGATGATGTCGATTGTGCAAATAATATTTACTTGAAATTAAATCTGAAAATTTAATTTGTGTGTATGATATTTTGTACCTATAGTCCTTCACTCTGTGATTCCAAAATAGTCCATGCCATCCATGTGTTTATGAATTGAAAAATTATTAATCTCATTGTAAAATGTCATATAATAAAACAATTGTGGACTTCAGTCTCGGTCTATCTCTGATTTACAGACCTGGTCTGAAAAATATTTACCTCGGCCTTCGGCCTCTGTGAATATTGTTCATACCAGGTCCGTAAATCAGGGATAGACCTCACCTGAAGTCCATAATTGTATATTATTAACACACCTTATTGAAGTATTCACTGTTTGGTTATTTGTTTTAGATGGCCAGGGACGAACCGGTGTTCATGGGAATTATAGCATCATTATTTTTCATATGCTCTTCACAGGTAATTATAAGGTGGCGGTGCATGACGCTCCTCCTTTTCTTTTGTTGTCACCTCTGTGTAATGCTATCTTTAATGCTTCGACTAATATAACTGATCTCTTTACAGGCGTTGCTAAATTATTTCTTAGTAAACAGAACCCCTTATCTAGTTTTGGGATATATATGTATATACATGTATAACTAACTGAAAACGTTTTTGCACCGACGCTTGAAATATTCTAGCAAAATATTGATGTAACACTATATATTTACATTTATTTGAATGGTGGGTCTGGCCCCCTGGGGGCTGAGGGGCGTAGCCCAATAGGGGAAATATAGCAAATTCTTTAAAATCCTTCTTCTTCTGTAGGAATGAAAAGATTTGGTCCATATTTGGTCTGAAGCATCCTTGGGTGAAGGGGAACCAATTTTGTATAAACTGTGGGTCTGGCTCCCTTGGGGGCTGAGGGGCGGGGCCAAATAGGGGAAATATAGCAAATTCTTTAAAATCCTTCTTATTCTGTAGGAATGAAAGGATTTGTTCCATATTTGGTCTGAACCATTCTTGTGTGAAGGGGAACCAATATTGTATAAACCGTAGCTCTGGCCCCCCTGGGGGCTTAGGGCGGGGCCAAACGGGAAATATAACAAATTCTTTAAAATCCTTCTTCTTCTGTAGGAATGAAAGGATTTGTTCCTTATTTGGTCTAAAGCATCCTTGGGAGAAGGGGAACCAATCTTGTATAAACCATTGCTGTGGCCCCCCAGGGGCCTGAGGGGCGGGGCCCAATAGGGGAAATATAGCAAATTATTTAAATCCTTATTCTGTAGGAATGAAAGGATTTGTTCCATATTTGGACTGAAGCATTATTGGGTGAAGGGAACCAATTTTGTATAAACCGTAGCTCTGGCCCCCCTAGGGGCTTAGGGGCGGGGCCAAACAGGGGAAATATAACAAATTCTTTAAAATCCTTTTTCTTCTGTAGGAATGAAAGGATTTGTTCCATATTTGGTCTAAAGCATCCTTGGGAGAAGGGGAACCAATCTTGTATAAACCATTGCTGTGGCCCCCCAGGGGTCTGAGGGGCGGGGCCAAATAGGGGAAATATAGCAAATTCTTTAAAATCCTTCTTATTCTGTAGGTATGAAAGGATTTGTTCCATATTTGGTCTGAAGAACCTTGGGTGAAGAGAAACCAATTTTGTATAAACTGTGGGTCTATTCCCCGCAGTGGCCTGAGGAGCGGGGTCCAATAGGGGAAACATAGCAAATTATTCTTTAATATCCTTCTTCTTTTGTAGGAATGAAAGGATTTGTTCCATATTTGGTCAGAAGCATCCTACGGTGAAGGGGAACTAATTTTGTATAAATCGTGGGTGTGACCCCCCTGGGGGCTGAGGGGCGGGGCCCAATAGGGGAAATATAGCAAATTCTTTAAAATCCTTCTTCTGTAGGAATAAAAGGATTTGGTCCATATTTGGTGTGAAGCATCCTTGGGTAACGGAGAACCAATTTTGTATAAATGGTTGGTGTGGCCCCCCTGGGACTTGAGGGCGGGGCCCAATAGGGAAAATACAGGTAAAACCTTTATAATCCTTCTTCTACCATAGGGATTAAGGGATATTATCCTAATTTAATCTGGAGCATCAATGGGCCAAGGGGACTCTATTTTGTATAAGCAGTGGATGAGGTCTCCCAAGGGGCAGAAGGGCGTGGCCCAATAGGAGAAATAGAGGTAAAACCTTTAAAATCCTTCTTCGACCATCGGGATTATGGGATTTTATCCTTATTTAGTCTGGAGCAACCTTGGGTCAAGGGGACTCAATTTTGTATAATTGGTGGGTTTGACCCCCCCTAGAGGTGGGTTTCTGTTTGAAGTTTGTTCTCACTATATCTCAAGTACTGTATGGATCTTTCTGAAATTTCATATGTACTTACAGCACCTACTTCATACCAATTATTTTAAACATAATCAGGTGAGCGATACAGGCCTTCTGGGCCTCTTGTTTCTCTAAACAAGTGTTTGAAAAAAGAAACAATCAGATGAATTCGCTACTTGTTTAAATATGTAATGATACATTAACAGAACCAAACGTGTTTAACCTTATTCCTTACACATTAATGAAATGAAGTCTTTATAAATAGGAAGCACAATCACTTTTGTTTCGTTCTTTTTTCTATGCAGACCACAGAACTGCGCCCCTACTTAATAATGCATTTGCTAATATACTTAACACACTTTTTTAAAGTGAACACTGTGCATTCTTTTTGTGTTTAATTATTTGTTTCAGATTTCAAGGAACGTAGTGGTGACTATAGTTATAGCGTCATTCATTATTCCAGTATCGCAGGTAGCGCCATTCATTAGTTCAGCATCGCAGGTAAGGTGGCGTTGCATGATGTTCTTCTTTTTCATTTGCTGTCGCTTCAGTTCTTGATGTAGTTGTTTTGAACAGACTTTTAGCACTACCCCTAAACAACTCGCTATTGGGTGTATATTTTGTTATCTTTTCATTATAATATTCAATGCATCGACGATTACAGTTGTTCTTTTTAATGTGATTGTTAAATTGTTTTACTTGATAAGCATAACCCTTTATCTTGTTTCGGGATATTTATTTCTTGTACTCAGGCACCCTACGTCATACCCCATGCTCGTTTTTTCTGTCTCGTCTGATCTGTCTGGTACCTTTACGTGACATGTTGCGGAATATTTACACTGTGATGTAGTCATCCGTGCGTTAACGACTCTAATTGACAATCTACATTATAAATCTCTGTTTATTCGTTATATGTATAGTTTTGATGTTGTTAGATATCTGATGTTGTAGATGATATATAATCTACACTGTGTTATACGTTGTTCTCCTTGTAAGATAGCATTCAAATGTAGATTTAGTCGTGTAGAGGCCATTTTTAATGAGACCCCAGACGGTATACGTGTAGTCTTTGGCAAAATTGAACTGTTGTTTTTTTAACTAAAAGGTCCGACAAAAATCAATTTTCTGCAAGTGAGCGAGATCGGGTTATCTCAGACTCGGGCCAAGATTCTGTAGCATAATTCCAACAGAGGCGTAAGTCGAGGGTGGGATTACGTTACAGAATATTAGCCAACGACTGAGATAACCCGATCTCGCTCACTTACAGGTTAAAAAAAATGTTTATCTAATTTATTGAAAAATGGTTTCTCACCAACGTTTGAAATATACAACTATTCGTAATAAAAGTTATTCTACAAAAAACAGATCTTCGTAATCAATTGTATTAGTTATTTAGCTCTACATGAGTATTTGAAATTGAAACAAGCTGATTCGTATCTAATTATTTAAATATAAAATAATACATAAACAGACCAAACATGAACTTTCGGTTTTGGTTTCAGTCCTTAACAATTGAATGAAAATGAAGTCTTAACAAAAAAGGAAAAACAATTACTTTTGTTCTTTTTTTTCTATGTAGGCCACGTGCACAGAACTTCGCCCTTACATCACAAAAGGGAACCTTACATGTTTTGCATGTCCACCAGGGTTTTACCTCTATGGACATTCCACCACAAATAACACCATAGCAGTCTGTAGGGTGTGTCCACAGGGTTATTACTCTGGTGTCTCCGGTGTCCATACCAGGTGTGAACGATGTTCACCATACTGTGAGTCAGATAATCTTATAGAGGTGTCTAACTGCTCGTCAACAACCAACTTAACATGTGACTGTCCACCAGGAAAGGTACTGAAGGATCCACACGACAAACACCGTGCTATATGTGAGTATCCACCAACACATGAACCTCCGAAAACCACACAGAATTGTAAGTTACTCTCTAATGTGTTCTTTAATGTTTAATATTCCTTCATATCAGACCTACTTAGTCAGATCTTCTAAACATATAGAGGGATTTCTAATGGTTCATCTTAGAAGTCATGTTCTTACCGTGAAAATTGTTCTTCACAAGAACATATTTAGTAAGTTTGTTAATTACTATTCACAATGATATCAAGTGGGCTATATATTCCGACCTAGTATACCTATCATCTTTAACCGGTTAATCAGATCCATCATTATTTTACTTGCCTATCCAATGGACCAGCTTTTTTTTTCTTACACAGAACGGTATCTATCGTCATCTTATTCTTTGAACGACTCTTCTAAATATCAATGTATTGACTGTTTATAATGTGCAACGTTTGAACAAGGGAGTTTACAATTAGTTGTAAAATAAAGGTAAGTCGGTTTAGAGGGTTAATTTGGCTTTTACTTATAGCTCAGAGATATGGGTCCAGTAGCCGAGTAGAAAGTGATTAAGTCAAAGGTTTAAAGCTTCCCTGATGAGGTATCTTTCATGCATCAGAAGAGTTAGATATAAATAGGTTTGTGGTCATTTTTAGGGACTGGTGTATTAATAGGTCATTACTGGGGTAAAAGGGAAGGGCCTGCACATCTAATGAGTGGTCAGTTGCTGGTATTTATAGATTTCCTCGTTATACATCATGATGTATTATTAGACACGATCCCTGTATTTAGTACTAGGTGACTTCAATACTTTGTATTTAACAGTAACTCTATCTTTAGTTTATCTGGTTTCTTGTTATATTTAGTAAATGATGTCATTACCTAGGTTTAGTATGGCTTTGAGAATATTAAATATATGATGTCATCGGCTGACTTAAGTATGGCTTGAGTATATTTAGTATATGATGTCATCGGCTAAGTTTAGTATGGCTTTGAGTATATTTAGTGTATGATGCCATCGGCTAAGTTTAGTATGGCTTTGAGTATATTTAGTATATGATGTCATAAGCTAACTTTAGTATAGCTTTGAGTATATTAAGTATGTGATGTCAGTATCTTAAATTAGTTATACCTATATACAAAGGGTTGTTAGGGAGTTCAACAGGAAGTTTTGGGGGAGATTGAGAGCTACGAGGAGTCTTGAGAGAATTCTACGGAGAGGATTAATGATGACTCGGTAGTATTCTGTAGACATGTGAGGAGTCTAGTAGAGTGGTTTGTAGTGTGAAGAGTAGTTAGTTGAATTAGTCGAAGTAGTGACAATTTTAGGTTACTTTATTCACTTGAACTTGTGGCAAGTACTTTGATTTGATTCCTGTTAATAAAACTTTAGTTTATTTTATGAAAACTTGCATGTTGTGTTTTTATCAGTTGCATCTGTCAGACAGACTGAACGACTGGACTATCATTAAACATAAAGAAATTAACAATTACATTACCAGCAAGATGGTGTCAGAAATGGAAACGTAACAAATTGGTTGTCATGTCAGAAGTGGGAGGTCTAAAAACGTAACATTTATATAAATCAATAATTTCCTTTCTAATTTACATTTTTATAAGACATTTACAACTCTCCTTATTTTAGTACACTTACATAAAATGCATATGTACTAAACAGTTTCCTTTTGTTTTACTGAGTTATGGCTATTATATATTTCATATGGTATGTGCTCAGCATCTGTTGCTGAAGTGAGTTCCAGGTCCTGATTGGTTTTCTTACTTATCAAAGTTATTTAAGGTATTATTATGTTTCCCCTTCGAAGGAAGACATACTGTGTTTTAGTACTTGTTCCTCTGGTTCTGATTCTTTGAATATGATCTTGTCCGGGCCGTAGCTCTTTAGCCGTTAAAGACATCTAAATGAAACCTGCAGTATATATATATATATATACCTGCATCACCCGTAGACGATGTGCAGTGCAATGTCATTTGGTCATTGTGACCTTGACCCCAAGGTTAAAAGCTCCTGTAGTCCTGGTTCTTTTTATATGATCTTGTCCGGGCCGTCACTTTTAATACGTTACAGAGCTCTTGATGAAACTTGAAGCATATCTGCATTACCCAATGAGGGTAAATTGATAAAACGTAGCAATTTCTTCTCGGAGAATCTATATATCTTAGCATTCCTTATATTGTGGCACTAAAGTGTTGATGTTTATAGATATTTTGTTATGCATTAAATTATAACAGTTTATTTATTTTGAACAATTTTCGGAGTTAACTCCAATAACATGTATTCCAGGTTTAGATGAAACTACAAAAAAGGGTAATGCATCCACACACAACCAAACCAAAGCTGATCCTGATTCAGGTAAGTAAATCTGTCTGGCGTAGTACAGATGTCCAAGTGTATCCCATTAGTCACTTATGTCGAATGTTTGCTCATGAGAGGAGGGCATTGTTTTTTTCCCAATACCAAGACATACCAAAGTCCTTTGAAATGGTAGCGGTTACTCCCTGATAAACGTACAGCAATTAGGGAAATGAAAACAACTGGTTCACCTGTTTCCAGTATATTGGGACCAGATTACCTTCCGCTTGGCATTTCAGTGAGGTAGGGCTCTAAAATCGGCATCAGTGCCGCGCTATCGCAAGGAGGCAAATACATCAACCTATACACATGAATGAATGGTATTTTAAAACCCAGTAACACTAAATCAAACCTAACAGAACTGCTGGCATTAATTTTGATAAGAAATTGACAACTACTGTATTATGTAAAAGAGGTCATTCTATATATGCTTAATGTTGTCATATTCATGTTAGAGAACTTTATACAAATACAGTTGATCCACTGCTTTTATATGCATCTTAATATGAGTGCTTTGACAATAACCACAGAGATATTGTACTTCAACCTATATGCGTTTCTGGTACCTGTGCAATATCATCGAGGCAGTTCAGAATACAATTATGTCAGTTTAAAATACATTGTTGCTCGTACTGACGGGCGTATAACAAGCGAGGGTGAGATAGAGAACGAACAGAAATGCTTGTAAGCGTCATACCCAGTCGAACGCAATGCATGGCTCCAGAATTATTTTAATTTTGTATAAACGTTTATATTTCGTGATAAAGTAGTACATTTTATATCTTTAGGAAAATTGGAAGATGTCGGAATCGTTAATTTAACTAACAACACTTAGGTTTGAATCGTATTCAAGGTCACAAGCATCAAATATGTTAAAAACTTCAAACGACTAAAGATCTTCCCATGATTGGTGCCAAGATCATGCACTCTAGGATCATATATAAATGTTTCCTATGTTAGTCAATTCACTGACATGCATAGAAATTATATGCTTTGCTTGTATATCTTCAGACGATTTCAGCATAGTCAAAGAGGATATCAATGACACGAAAAAAGATGTCAAAACACTGAAGAAGAATGTCAGGGCCATAAAGAAAGATGTTGGTAGACTAAAGGAGGATGTTGGTGCCGTGAAGGATACTCTGAACACCCTGTTAAAAGAAATTAATTACATCGAAGGTATGAAAGTTAGTCCGATCATATCAGCATTTAAAACCCGGACACACTGGTAACAGAATTTAGTTTTTGTGATTTATTGATTGATTGATATCAAAGAAAAAAACAAAAGCTTTAATTTATGTTAAATGATTGTTCGCCCCTTTGGGATTTCAAAATACAGTGAAGTTAAGACACTGACAAACTTGCTAGCTCACTTGTCTAAGAGCAATTGAGTTTATGCTGTGGACGTGCACCGTCCATCTGTCCATTTTTCACCAAAAGCCTACTAGTGCAGAATGGCTTAATATAATTTAACTTTATTTGGTGTGCAGCATTGCCAGGATCAGGTGAATCAATATTGTTTAAACACAGTTGTCACCGAGGGGGATGACAAGTATATCCCCTGCATACAGGTAAATTGTATAATGTCAATGGAAATTTATGCCATTGTCTGTACTCTGGTTTAATCTTCGATCCCTTTGGNGTAGCCGGTTTCCTGAAGTACAGAAAAATGGACACATGTGACTCATTGACAAAAGAAAACCTGAATTAATGCCTGGATTGCTATGAAATACTTTAATATTGAGAGAACACACTGTTCTGTCAATAATAAACATACAATATTCATCAATTTAATATTAATCATTAGAATTTGCGGAAATTGTGTTGCTGTCTCCCTACATTGGTTATTCAACTAGGGATGTACTTCCTGTTTCCGTTTATTAATACACTTTAATGACCTTAATGCACCTTGAGGTAACTTTTGATCTAAACTTAATATTGATGTGTATGAAAGCCAACCTTCAAAGTGAGTTTGTCATTTCACAAATTTACTAGTACAGTACTTAATGTGAAAGAAATATAATCAATCATTGCGATATGAGAAAAATTTGTTATTTTCGTCATTTTGTTTTTATGATCAGTCTCAAAATATAACATGCACAACGAGGGATCAATGGGGAACCTACATATCAAATTTGAAAAAGATCCCTCAAGTTATTCCTGAGAAATAGTACTAACAAACCTTCAATGTCAAAAATCATAGATGGCTGTCGGTAGGCCATTTTGTTTAACTGATCAGTTTCAAAAGTAAACATGAACAATAAATGATAGCGGGGAACCTGCATTGGCTGACCCAAAAAAATGTTTTTGGGCGAGTAAAAAATTTGAAGCACTGGCCCAAATGACATATTGGAGACCCAAATAATTTCGGGACGAAATATTTCCACGGCGTTTAACACAATGCTTCAGCACATTTAAATTACATATAACATGACAATGTTTGTAATATGTAAAACAGAATAAAACATTATATTTTTAATTCTCCAACCCTAATTAAAACCTGACATGATCCACTCCATTCAGGTCTTCCCAAAAAGAAATACACAAAACTCGCACCTCAAAGAAGACACCCTGGCAGTATTTATATAGAAAATCTGAAGAAAAGGGGACTATAATTTCTTTTATTCATTAATTTTTCGACAGTCGCCCAAACGATTTTTGTTGGGCCAGTGACTACCTCACTTTTGACAACTTTTGGTCGCTCAAGCAAGACTTTAACCGCCATTGGCGAGTAGGCGACCGTCCATTTCAGGCACTCCTGCAACATCAAGGGAACAAGGGAAACCTACATATAAAATTTGAGAAAGATCCCTCTGGTACTTCCTGATTTTTTTTTTCCATCCCATTGCTTTTTTAGCTTACCTCGCTCGAAGGGCCAAGTGAACTTATCCCATGCCGCAGCGTCCGGCGTCCGTCAACTTTTTCCTTTACAATGCTACTAGTCCTGAACGGCTCAGAGGATTTTGACCAAATTTGGTCTGGAGCATCATTGGCCAAAGGGTTCTCAGTATTGTATAAACGGAGGGTATGGTCCCCCTGGGGGCAGAGGGGCGGGGCCCAATAGGGGGGAAATAGGTAAATCTTTAAAAATCTTCTTCTCAACCAATAGAATGATTTTGACCCAATTTGTCCTAGAGCATCTTTGGACAAAGGAGACTCAAGTTTGTATAAACGGAGGGTGTGGCCCCTCTGGGGGCGGGCCCAATAGGGGAAATAGAGGATTTTTTTTCTCCTACTATACAAGTGAAGGGATTTAAACCAAATGCAATCTGAAGCATGATTAGGGACAAACAAATCAATTTTGTATAAACTGAGGTGAGTGGGCCCCCTTCTTTGGGGCAGACAGGTGGGGCCCATTAGGGGAAATAGAGGAAAACATCAAAGATCCTTCTCCTTTTGTACCGATAAAGGGATTTTGACCAAATTTGGTCTGGAGCATCATTTGCCAATGGGTTCTCAGTTTTGTATAAACGGAGGGTGTGGTCCCCCTGGGGGCAGAGGGGCGAGGCCAAATAGGGGGGAAATAGGTAAATCTTTAAAAATCTTCTTCTCAATCAAAAAAAGGATTTGGACCTAATTTGTTCTAGAGTATCTTCGGACAAAGGAGCCTCAAGTTTGTATAAACGGAGGGTGTGGCCCCTCTGGGAGCATAGGGGCGGGGCCCAATATGGGAAATAGAGAAAAAAAATTCTCCTACTGTACAAGTGAAGGGATTTAAACCAAATGCAGTCTGGAGCATGCTTAGGGACAAAATAATCAATTTTATTTAAACTGAGGCGTGTACATGGGGACCCCCTTCTTTGGGGCAGATGAGTGGGGCCCATTAGGGGAAATAGAGGAAAACATTAAAGATCCTTCTCCTGTACCGATGAAGGGATTTTAACCTAACCAAACTTGTTCTAGAGAATCTTTGGGCAAAGGGAATTGAATATTTATAAATCGAAGATGTGCGTCCGTAAACAATTTACGTTTTCGACTTCTCCAAAACCCCTGAACCAATTTCAATGAAATTATGCAGAAGCCTTCCATGGCCAAAGGTCAACAAAAATAGTGGCCGATTTGGTCCCTAGCCCCCAGGGGCCTGAGGGGCGGGGCCAAAAATGGTCAAATTGACTGGAATTTCAAAAATCTTCTTCTCAAGACCCAGATATGGTAGAATCAAATACTCTTCATAGATGGAAGGGTCTTAAGGTGCTTTACCAAAATTGTGAATTTCTTGACCCTGGGGTCTCACGTTTCCCCCTGGGGAGGGGGTAAACTTTATAGTTTATATAAGGAAATCACATTTTGGACTATTATTTGTTTAATTTCCATTGGAAGTAATTCAATTTAGGTTGGCATTATCAGTATTAGATAGCAGTTTGATGGTATGCATATATCAGCCCTGACTGACCCCCCAGGGTTGATGGGACGAGCCAAAAAGAGTTGAATTGACTGAAATTTCAAAAATCTTCTTCTCAAGACCCAGATATGGTAGAATCAAATACTCTTCATAGATGGCTTGGTCTTAAGGTTTATGACCCTAGAGTCTCACATTTACCCCCTGGGAAAGGAGGGGGGGGGGCAAAATTTATTATGGTTTATAATGGCAAATGATACTTTGAATATTACATGTTAATAACTTGATTGGAATTATAACCCTGAGTTGACAGTTTGATAATTTGAAAATTTTGAGCCAGCCCTACCCCCAAGGGCTGTAGGGTGGGACCCAAAGGAGTTTGTGTGCTGAAATTGCTTCATTTTCCTTGTTTAGAATCAGAGGTGCTAGTTTCAAATACTTTTTATAAAAAGTCTTAAATCTGTATGCTAGATATTGAATAAGGTGGTTTTATTGTTTTGTCACTTTGAATAATATTTCTGTTCATGTTAATGACAAAATCAACTCTCTATAAATATATCAGGTGACCGTTAAGGCCCATGGGCCTCTTGTTTATTTTTCGGGCGGGCGAAACATGTTTTTCATGTTAAAACCGTTAAGATTCGGCCAGAAGTGAGAGGGTTGACACCTCGGCATGGTACTGCCACTACACAAAAAGTTTCAAAGAAATCTATTGAAAAATGAGCAAATACAAAGCCGGACAAAGTTTTGTCAATTTTCTTAAGCAAATTGGCATAAATCTCTTAAAAAGGTTCGAAACGAAAAACTGATCAGGGGCACAACAACATATGATTCTGCATCTACACGAAAAAGTTTCTAAGAAATCTTTTGAAAAATGAGCAAATGCATAGCAAGACAATTTTTTTTTTTTTACGTAAACTAATTTACTCTCTTAAAAAGTTCTGAAACGCGAAATAATGTCAGGGGGCACAATTACATATTGTACTGCCACTACACTACTATTTTAAAGAAATCTATTGAAAAATGAGCAAATTCATAGACGAACAAAGTTTTGTCAAATTGTTTACGTAAAGGGGCATACTCCCTTAAAAAGATCTGAAGCAGAATATTTTGTAAGATTTTTTATCAATTGTTTTAATATGTTAAAGGCCATTAATGCATATAGTACTATAACTTCACGAAAACAAATTCAAAGAAATCTATTGAAAAATGAGCGAATGCATAACCGGACAAATTTGGTATACGGACCGACGGACAAGTTGATTCCAATATAACCCCAGGGGGTATAAAGAAAGATATGTCCCCTCCGGGAGAAGAGGGTCAGGGCCAAATAGGGAAATTTTAGGCAAATATTTAAGACTCTTCTCCTTGAGTATCGCTCAAGGGATTATAATCTTAACTGGCCTTGAACAGCCTTTGGCAAAGGAAAATCAGTATTGTATAAATGATAGATGTGCCCCTGCCGCCATCTTGGGGGCAGAGGGACAAGGCCCAATAAGGTAATGAATCAGTTTAATGATGTTTATACCTTGCATACAGTCTTTTTACCCACTTTTCTGTTATACTTTCCATTTAGTGTACTATTTTACTCTACGCTAAGTCCACTCAGTCTATAGTCGAATTCCAGAGATTGTCATTATGCCTATCGTAAGTTTGTTTACACCAGAAACCTATTGATGTGCCCTAATGTTTACCACTCGATTGCCTTTCATAATGGATAAATATAAGAATATCGTTACAGTTGTGTGACTGCACAACGCAACAAAAATACTGTGCGCACACCGTGCATACATCGTTCACACACCGTCCGCACATCGTCCACACATGGTGCGCACAACTGGGCGATTTAACAATCGTTTGCCCCGTTGTGCGTATCTCTCAGCACAACTGTGCGATATGGTACAATTTGTTAATCAATATTACGGAATGAAAAAACCCCAGAAGGCTCGAGTGCAATAATAATGTACACTGTATTATTACTGTAATTTTTCATCACAATAATTAAAATAACGTACAATTTTATAATGCGTGTAACACAGTATACAGTGATTGTTAGACTGTCAAGAATGGATTTGGCTCCTAGCTCGGTAACAGACAAGTAAATAACAATTTGATGAGTCACCGGAGTTTTACCTGGCCTGTGCCCGACACATAGAGCTGCTATGTGATACCGTATGACCGTTATGAAAACACCACTAGACGTTGAGTATTTGTTATCTGCATTCATTCTCATCTATAACTCCCTTCGCCTGGTTTTCACACCTTGGCTAGTGACGTAAGTGCCCCGGGCGGGGGAAAACTACGGTCCAGTACAAAGTGGCTATGTTTACCTGTGTTGCCGAGACTGTGTTGTAATTTTACATGTGTCGATTAAGGTCGTTTAAAATCACCGAAAACACCATTTCTACATTTAAGAAAGTATAGACTGATAAATAAGCTTATAGATGTAGTTAGAATATAGAAACATGCTAAAAAATCAAGTTTATATGTTTAAACACCAAACCGTATATATTGTTAAGCCATTCCTCAATTTACACCAACCACGATTGTTATCGCACAACGTTCGTCGAGCATCCGCACAAATGTGCGCAAGCAATGATCGTCCAACTTTTTATCGTTTGCACTCCGTGCACACATCATGCGCACATCGTATAACGTTGTGCGATCCCACAACTGTATTATATTTATTTGGACACATCTATATTGTGAGGATTATTACTACATTGATCATCGGAGCATTTGCAGATAAAATAACATACTGAAACACACCTTACACCAAATATAACTGATGCTGAAATAACACTTAACTCCCATTCCCATAACATCCACAGACTTGATAGAACAAGAGGCCCAAGAGGGCCTGATTTGCTCACCTGAATATTTAAGCAGTCATAGCAAAATAATCTCATTAAATATCATATTGCACTTGCTCTATCCCAGAAAGTCACCAGCCAAATATTATAATTTTTGAATTTTAATTCTTCAGAAGAAGTAGTTTAAAACGTTTGACATATTTGAACGCTGTGACCTTGAAAATAAGTCAAGATCATTTTCATTCGCAAACGTTTTTTGGCTCTTTCCCAGGAAAAAACCAGCCAAATATTAAGGTTCTATACCTTCCAGTTCTTCAGAAGAAGTTGTTCTTAGCATTAGACATATCTGACTCCTGTGACCTTGAAAGAAGGTCAAGGTCATTTTCATTCGCAAACCTTGTTGGGTTCTTTCCCAGGAAATAACCAACTAAATATTAAGGTTCTATACCCTCCAGTTCTTCAGAAGAAGTTGTTTGAAGTATTTCACATATCTGCCTCATGTGACCTTAAAAGTAGGTCAAGGTCATTTTCATTCTTAAACTTTGTTGGGGTCTTTCCCAGGAAGCTACAAGCCAAATATTTAGGTTCTATAACTTTCAGTTCTTCAGAAGAATTAGACATATCTGACTCCTGTGACCTTGAAAGTAGGTCAAGCTTTGTCAGGCTCTATCCCAGGAAGCCACCAGCCAAATATAAAGATTCTATACCTTCCAGTTCTTCAGAAGAAGTCGTTTGAAGTGTTTGACACATTTGACCCCTGTGACCTTGAAAGAAGGTCAAGGTCATTTTCACCCTTAAACTTTGTCGGGCTCTATCCCAGGAAGCCATCAATCAAATATATAGATTCTATACCGTTCAGTTCTTCAGAAGAAGTCATTTGAAGTGTTTGACACATTTAACTCCTGTGACCTTGAGAGTAGGTCAAGGTCATTTTCATTCCTTAACTTTGTTGGGCTCCATCCCAGAAAGCCATCAGCCAAATATGAAGATTCTATACCTTTTAATTCTGAAGAAGAAGTCGTTTGAAGTTTTTGACATATTTGACCCCTGTGACCTTGAAAGTAGGTCATTTTAGTTTTCAAATATCACTAGGAGAGGCACCCGCCGAATCCACCTCCATCAACGTCGCTCTCCGAGGAGGGGTGCGAGGAGGGGAAAGAGAACGTGACCTACCCAACGGAACTATCGGGGCAAGCGATAGTCCCCGAGAGACAGCAGGAGCAGGATCAAGAGACCCTGGAACCTGTTGTAGGGTAGGAGTTTACACAGGACAGCAGAAGTTACTGGTAGACTCAAATTCCAAAATAGGAGCTCGAGCCAACGCAGCACGACCAGCAGCCCTAGCATCACGCGGTCTCTGCCTGACAGAACCGGCAGCAGAAGCTGGGCGGGAGCGCGAACGCTTACGCGAACGGCTCGGTGGCGGATGTAGGGGGGGACCCATCGCCGCAGGCAAGAAGGCGGGGGGTGGGGGGGCATATCCAGGCTGGAAACCCATACCACCCTGGGGTGGAGGGGGAGCGGCCGGAAAAGCCCCCTGCTGGGAGAAACCCCAAGACTGCCCATAGGCGGTCGGTGGTTTGGGCGGAGCATAAAAAGGAGCCTGTTGACCCCAATGAGCTCCATTCCAACCCTGCAAATAGGTGGGATAAACCAGGGTGGACCCTGGAACAGAGCCACCAACCTGATGCCTGAAACCGGAGGCAGGACCGGTTTGGGGGGGGGGGCAGGGGAGGGAACCTAGGGCCACCTACACACCCGCCGCCATAAGCCACACCTGGCTGATCTGACCAACTCCACCCAGACTGACCTACAGCATTGTAATTTTTCAACAGTTCATGTTTTCATATGATGTAGACTTAGAATGTATGATCATGTAACAACCTTTTCTCTATAAAGAATTAGTTTTCGACTTCAGGTAGAATCGGAATACGTATTGAAAACAGGGGGAAAATATTGTATTGCGTTGTAAAAATGGCGCGTACTGCCGATAACTACGGCTTCTGTTTCGGACAAAAGGAACTGATTAAAGAAAAGTTGTACAACATAAAAAGGTCCATTTACAAGTATGCTTAATCTCTGTTAAGTATTGAAAAAATATAAATATCCAGTATCTCAACATTTTCCATATCTGACACATATTGTACATGTACACGTAGTGGTTTTGCCATACAGTTTATTGTGTGTGATGGCTAATTTGACTTACTAAGTGTTAGCATATGGAGACAGTGAAAGTGGGAAAGAGAGTATACATACATTTATATGCATGGTCTAGAAAAAAAATTGGCCAAAGACATTGAGTGCAATGTAATAAATTAACTCATAAACGTTTCTCTTTTTAGCTCACCTGCCCGAAGGGCAAGTGAGCTTATGTCGTGGTGCGGCGTCCGTCGTCCGTCCGTCCGTCCATCCTCGTCCCGTCAACTTTTCCTTTAAACAACTTCTTCTGAAGAAAGGACAGGCCTAGAATCATGATATTTGGCTGAAAGCTTTGTTGGTAGGAGCCCTACAAAGTTTGAGAACGAAAATGACCTTGCCTTACTTTCAAGGTCACAGGGGTCAAATATGTTAAAAACTTCAAAAGACTTCTGAAGAATTAAAAGGTATAGAATCTTCATATTTGGCTGATGGCTTTCTGGGATGGAGCTTAACAAAGTTTGAGAATGAAAATGACTTTGACTCACTTTAAAGGTCACAGGGGTCAAATGTGTCAAACACTTCAAACGACTTCTTCTGAAGAACTTAAAGGTATACAGAATCTTCATATTTGGCTGATAGGTTCCTGGGATGGAGCCCAACAAAGTTTGAGAATGAAAATTACCTTGACCTACTTTCAAGGTCACAGGGGTCAAATGTGTCAAAAAGCTTCAAATGACTTCTTCTGAAGAACTGAAAGGTATAGAATCTTTATATTTGGCTGGTGGCTTCCTGGGATAGAGCCAGACAAAGTGTGAGGAAGAAAAATAGTTTGACCTACTTTCAAGGTCACAGGGGTCAAATATGTCAAAAACTTTAAACGACTTCTTCTGAAGAACTAAAAGGTATAGAACCTTCATATTTGGCTGATTGGTTCCTAGGATGGAGCCCAACAAAGTTTGAGAATGAAAATTACCTTGACCTACTTTCAAGGTCACAGGGGTCAAATGTGTCAAAAAGCTTCAAATGACTTCTTCTGAAGAACTGAAAGGTATAGAATCTTTATATTTGGCTTGTAGCTTCCTAGGAAAGAGCCCAACAAAGTTTGAGAATGAAAATGACCTTGACTTACTTTTAAGGTCATATGAGGCAGATATGTCAAACACTTCAAATGACTTCTTCTGAACAACTGGAAGTTATAGAACCTTAATATTCGGCTGGTTATTTCCTGGGAAAGAGCCCAACAAAGTTTGCGAATGAAAGTGACCTTGACCTACTTTCAAGGTCACAGAGGTCAACAACATTTTAATGGATTTGTTCTTAAGAACTAAAAGGAATGGATTCATAAAAATTTGGCTGGTAGCTTTTGGAATAGAGCTTACCAATTTGAGAAGGAAAATGACATTGACCTACTTACAAGGTCACAGGGAAAAATATGTAAAGCAACTTCTGAAGAATCAAAAAGCGTAGAATCTTGTAATAATATTTTGCTGGTAGTTTCAACAGATGGAGCCAACAAAGTTTGCGAGGGAAATATTTTTAGTGCAATATAATATTTAATGAGAATATTTTGCTATGACTGCTTAAATATTCAGGTGAGCGATACAGGCCCTCTTGGGCCTCTTGTTTCATACGCGTGTAGTTTGTCACTGCATATATGCACTTTATGTAAACATTTGAAAAGGGGTATTCATACCGTCAATAATCCTTTTTAACAGAAAGGTTTGCCCTATGGTTGAGGGAAGGTGTTTAGCCCCGAACCATCTGTACCGGTCACATTCCGGTGCTACATTCAATATATATTTATATATATCTACATTATGTTTATGCCTATTATAATTGTTGACATTTAATTGTAAATGTATGTCGGGAGAAGGCTGTGATAAATTGTAAAAACTTGTGCCCCATCTGCCTTGTTCAATTTTATTGGCAACAAATATATGTTTAAAGCTAAATTAATTCAAATTCTGAATATTGCAAGTTTGCAATTAACTTCTGATGATAAATAATTATTGTTCAATAAGTTTGAATACGGACTTAGAAATCATATGACTTGGTTTCATAGTGCGTTAAGAAGTTGCAGTTGCCTAATGGCCCCTCTCTTGGGGGCCCCTTTGGAAACCGTTTCATCTCGCTCACACCACTTGTGTTTACTGCCTAGGAGCAGTCAGGTGACGTTATCGGCGCTATTTTTAGCAGGGCTTTCCCGAACAATTCAAGTGGTCAAACTGGACATTTGGAACGGACTATGAGTATGGGGATAACGAGGTAACATAAGTGGAAGTGCATACAATACATACATTCATTAAAAAAAATATGACTCTTCATGTGATGTCCCTTTAAAGTCATACTTCTGGAATGTGAGAAAAGTGATGTTTTACCTGAATTGGTCTGGAGAATACTTTGGACAAGGGGATTCAACCCTGTGTAATTTAGGGTAATGTCCCCTGGAAGCAGAGGG
>NW_018408587.1:165172-174525 GCF_002113885.1 Mizuhopecten yessoensis
GGGGGGCGTGTGGCTGGGGGGTGTTCTCGTTTCCCCAACTTTTTCATATAACAAAGGAAAGTGTTGATTTAGGAAGACAATGGTGTACCAATTATAGTCTGTTCCATACTTACCATGCAGGTAACTTACCTGTGTGAAAGTTACCTGTGTAACTTGTAGCTTTGTTGTACATGTTGGGTATAAATAAGGTTTTAATACTTTTTTGGGGTTCAAATATCTTTACATATAATCGATATATTTTTATACTTATACATATGTAGAGTTTACAGTCAAATATTTGCCAAACCGTACTGGAATATCATTGAGTGTAGTCAGCATGGCAGGGCAGTTGATACAGTTGGATATGACTGCAACAGAATGATTGTTTGCTATATATATACATAACCAATTTGGCTTGGATATTCATCATCAGCTTGGATACAAATTAAGGAGTGCCTAAATAATGGTAACACTTATCATCATCTCAGTAATTAGCATAGGCTGTGATCACTTTTAGCTCACCTGGATGGAAATGGAGTTTGGATAATTATAGATGTTCAATGATTTTTATGATAGTTATAAGATACTTATAACATCTAGGAATTTTGATTAATTAACTGATTAATTAACTGTTAAACACCACACTCTTAGTCACACATTACATTCTTACATTTTGTACAAGGTAATGTAGACATCTTATTAAATGTTACAATAATAAAGACTATTTAATAACTATTTATATTAATGTTTTTAAAGTAATAGAAAATGAAATAACACATTTCATCTGATCATATCAGCAGCACAAGGACTACAAAATGGATATATTTAATACTGAATATATATATTTATATATATGATTAATAATTAAATAATTTAAATTTTAACATTTGTCATTACAAATATGAAAACAACTTATATAATGTGTTATTAAATTAGATATGATAAAACACCACCTTAGTTGAAGGGTTAACCACAGGTAATAACACAGGTAAATACTGCCCATACTACTTAGAAACAGACTATAATCCTTCTAACAACATTCTTCCCCCCCCCCCCCCATGTTATTTTAAAAAGTGGGGTAAACGAGAACAAGCTGGAGAGGGCCTTATTGGATCCTATTTCTTGATCATGGATAATTCGTATAAAGTAAATCAATTGACCTGAAAGATCCTTAGGTCCTAATGTTAAGAGTTCGTTGAAGGGAAAAGGTCATTATAATTAGGAATTTGGTGAATTAACTTAGAAAAATAACCTTTACTATAATCAAGGGCACAGAGGTCAAATATGTTTAAAACCTTTATACGACTTCTTCTAAATAACAAAAAGGGTGCTGATATTCAAGTTCAGAGTGGTCAGTTGTCTTTAAAGCTTTCAATCAACTTCTGAACAACCGAGAAACCAAATTGGCATCAGATCCGCGCTATCGCAAGGAGGCTATTACACCAACCTATACACATGAATGAATAGAACTCAAACCCAATAACACTAAATCAAACCTAACATAACTGCTGGCATTAATTTTGATCAGAAATGGACAACTACTGTATTATGTAAAATAGGTCATTCTAACATGCTTAGTGTTATCATATACAGAACTTTATACAAGTTACAGTTGATCCACTACTTTTATATGTGTAAAAGGATTGGTTTTTCACTTCAAAACCAACACCCAGGTTCGGTGATCTTGGGTCCGTCAGGGTATTACAGTCTGATATGATTGAAGTTTCGCTAGTGAACACAGACACCGAAATATAAAATGCAGGTAGTTTATTAATCTGACATGTAAATATATGAGCACAGGGACATGAGTTTAGACCACGCTGCCACACACTCGAGCACACATACACATCAATAACATGGCTTTATTTCCCAAATGGTACAGGGCCTAACTGAATAATATACTGACGGCTACACAGCCATATGCCTACTAAATAGACGACGACATGGTTCAAATCACGACTCTAAAACTCCTACAAAAATACTACATGACTATAGAGAAACTACTGCTTAGTACTGTGGCTGGTAAACTGTCTACGCTAACATTATCCTATTGCGGTTGAGAGACCCTATACCTACAGCTACTCCTATAGTAGAAAAGAGGTGAACCTTGCAGTCTTGTCAAGACTTTTATTCTGACTGCCGTGGCAAACAGGTGTACCGGCTTAAATAGACAAAAACACAGCAATTTGCACGTGCAATAGTCACGCTATATTACTCGGAACATCTCTGCTGTTGCTATAGAGTTCCAAACAGTATATCAACCTCCGGTATATCGATCATGAATGAAGACTAGGCCTGGTAAGCAGACAGTCGTCAAATATAACTCTTTAAAGTTTACAAATTTACTAAACTTTTACATATGTATCTTAATATGAGTGCTTTGACGATAACCACAGAGACATTGTACTTCATACTATATGCGTTTCTGGTACCTGTGAAATATCATCGAGGCAGTTCAGAATACAATTCTGTCAGTATAAAATACATTGTTACTCGTATTGACGGGCGTATAAACAGAAATGCTTGTAAGCGACTAGTCATATACCCAGTCAAACGAAATGCATGGCTCCATAATTCTTTTAATTTTATATAAACGTTTATATTTCGTGATAAAGTAGTACATTTTATATCTTTAGGATAATTGGAAGATGTCGGAATCGTTAATTTAACTAACAACACTTAGGTTTGAATCGTATTCAAGGTCACAAGCGTCAAATATGTTAAAAACTTAAAACGACTGAAGATCTTCCCATGATTGGTGCCAAGATCACTCTAGGATCATATATAATTGTTTCCTATGTTAATCAATTCACTTACATACATAGAAATTATATGCTTTGCTTGTATATCTTCAGACGATTTCAGCATAGTCAAAGAGGATATCAATGACACGAAAAAAGATGTCAAAACACTGAAGAAGAATGTCAGGGCCATAAAGAAAGATGTTGGTAGACTAAAGGAGGATGTTGGTGCCGTTAATGATACTCTGAACACCCTGTTAAAAGATATTAGTTACATCAAAGGTATGAAAGTTAGTCCGATCATATCAGCATTTAAAACCCGGACACACTGGTAACAGAATTTAGTTTTTGTGATTTATTGATTGATTGATATCAAGGAAAAAGAAACAAAACTGTAATTTATGTTAAATGATTGTTCACCCCTTCGGGATTACGAAAATAGTGAAGTTACGACACTGACAAACTTGCTAATTCACTTGTCTTGGGGCATGTGAGTTTATGCCGTGGTGCACCATCCATTGTCCTATTTTTCACCGAAAAGTCTACTAGTGCAGAATGGCTAAATGGAATTTAACCTCATTTGGTGTGTAGCATTGCCAGGATCAGGGGAATCAATATTGTTACCGAGTGGGATGACTAGTTTATCCCCAGCATGCAGGTACATTGTATGATGACAATGGAAATGCCATTGTCTGTACTCTTAGTTGATTTTTCGATCCCTTTGCTTTTTAGCTCACCTGCCCAAAGGGCAAGTGAGCTTTTGCCATGGTGCAGGGTCTGTCGTCCGACGTCCGTCCGGCGTCAACTTTTTACTTTAAACAACTTCTTCTCATTAACCAAAAGGCCTAGGATGATGATATTTGGCCAGAAGCATGCTGGGATAAAGGGCTACAAAGTTTGTTCAAATGAATGACCTTGACCTATATTCAAGGTCACAGGGGTCTAATATGTTTAAACCCTTCAAACCACTTCTTCTGAATAACCAAGAGGCATAGGATGATGATATTTGGCCAGTAACATGCTGGGATGAAGGGCTTCATGTACCAAGTTTGTTCAAATGAATAACCAAGAGGCCTATGGTGATTATATTTGGCCAGTAACATCCTGGGATGAATGGCTACCAAATTTGTTCAGAAGAATGTCCTTGGCTTATATTCGAGGTCACAGGGGTCTTATTCTGAAGAATAACCAAGAGGCCTAGGGTGATGATATTTGGTCAGTAACATGCTGGGATGAAGGGCTACCAATTTTGTGTAATTGAATGACCTTCATCCATTTTCAAGGTCACAGGGGTCAAATATTTTTAAAATCTTCAAACAACTTCTTCTGAATAACCAAGAGGCCTAGGGTGCTTATATTTGGCCAGTAACATGCTCGGATAAAGGGCTAACACGTTGGTTCAAATGAAAGACCTTCATCCATTTTTAAGGTCATAGGGGTCAAATATGTTAAAAAAAATATACAACTTCTTCTGAATAACCAAGAGGCCTAGGGTAATGATGTTTGGCCAGTAACATGCTGGGATGAAGGGCTACCAAGTTTATTCAAATGGATGACCTTGACTTATTCTCAATGTCATAGGGTCTAATATGTTTTAAACCTTCAAACAATTCTTCTGAATAACCAAGAGGCCTAGGGTGATGATGTTTGGCCAGTCACATGCTGTGATAAAGGACTACTAAGTTTGTTCCAATGAATGACCTTGACTTATTTTCAAGGCCACAGGGGTCAAATAACCAACTTCTTCGGAATAACTTAGAGGCCTAGCACTACCAAACCATTACCATTAACTGCCCATTAAAAACCCATGACCACATCCCCATTAAAAAACACATTAAAGTACCCAATTAATAAGCCATTAAAACGTGCAGCATTAAATGGGTATATTAATGGCAACCCATTAATTAAACCGTGATTTAATAGCCATTAACTGGAGATTAATAATGGGCATTACTTTCATAGCATTAGTAATGACCTTTATCAATGGGCATTAACACTGGTGTGGGTTAATGCCCAATTATTCACATGGGTAAATTAATGGGTTGTTAATGGCATTATATAATGGCCATCAATGGTGTGGAAACACATTAATGGCCATGAAATAACCATTAAAACATGCAGTATTAATGGCCCATTAACTTTTTGAATTAATTAATGGGCAGTTTAATGGCCATTTTCATAAGGTAATGGCCATTACTATTTCACCACCCACCAATGTGTAATGGCCATGAATTTTTAAACTGCAAAAACAATGAAAACCAATCATGGCCATGAAATTTCTCATATATATTGTATTATATGCAATAAACTCATATTAAGACAGGATACCTTGCACAATTGCAATGATGCGTAATGTTGATTCAACATACAGCACCCAGTATTAAATTCTCCAATTTGTATCGTTATACATGGACCTTTATACAATTACAAAAGCTAATTTGTTCTGCATACATGAAAAAAATATCTGTGGATATATAACAAATATACAAACACACATTCTTACTAGAGTGAGGGTATCTGATTTCGTACACTTTTGAAACAGATTTAAATTATTTTTTTTACAAATACATCTCCAAGAAGATCGGATCTACTTTGACCTAAAAGATGTATGCAATCTGCGCTATATTCGGTAATGTGACGTCATATGCGCAGAAATTTACTGCGCAGGGGATCTTTCTTTTACCATCATTTACTTTCACGTTTCGCGGCAGTTGGGGATGTGATTTTGTACACTCTACAAATGTGCTATTCTTAGTAAATAAAGCGAAATATAAGTATATGTTGTATGAATTCAATATATTTCATTCAGATTTGCCGATTTTCATTTATAAAAAAACGTGTCCTTTGTTGGTGGTGACATCGACCCTTTTGTGGAAAAATATCAACTATATTGATAACTAACATATTCTAGTAGCAATTATTTCATTGGATGTTTTATAAAACAATTTCAAGGCTCCAGAAGGTTTTTGAGGCCAAAAACAAACAAATATTTTAGATTAGTTTCGAAATAATGACTGTTCCCTACGATAGGTGCCCTGTCATTGAGAGGGTGTGTACGTTAAAGAAACGCTGTTATTTCTTATACTTGAGCTTCTTTTTGATATCTTCTTGATGCAAATGGTAAAATATTGTTTTATTAAAATGATCTCAAAGTCATCACAAGAAAATTAGCTAGATTCTGTTTTAAATAATGCTTTAAAGTTACATTGGGCCCATTCTGCAGACGACAGCTCGACTCGTTGGTTTCGTTTTGAAAACGAGGTTATTTGTGAAATCTATATTAAGTATCACCAAAGGACAATAGCGGTGGTTTGCTGTTGGAGCAATGTTATGCCTCCATCGAAAGTGATCGGTTAAAAAATCAAAAAAAAAATCAAATTAAGTGTACGAAATCACGTCCTGTACGAAATCACGTACCCTTACTCTAACACGATAGAGTAACACTGAAAGAGAAATTAGATAAATTCAACTTAATTTGACATGTCGTGTATGACAAATGTACAATATTTCTCAATATTAATGACTAGAAGAAACATGTAACACATATTTGTCAATAGTTACCCTATTCGTTGCCACAGATGTAAAAAATCTTTCTATGTATGGTGGTGCCATGTCTTTCTAAAATGGCGTCTGCTAAAGCTCTGCATTCGGAACACCTCGCCCCGATTCCAGTTCCTTCCAACGTAGATGTCCGGAAAGGCGTATAAAATAATAACCTACTCAACCGGGTAGATAAATCCGGAAAATACCATATCGATGTACTACATACATATTACAATTGCTGAGGTGAACTCAATACTTAATATTTATGTATTCTACAAATAAATCACTACTTAGAATAAATGTTCTTTTTTGTAACATGACACTCCCAATCTGATTGCACCCGACAATCGCTATACAACTAAAATGTCACTGGGAATTTGTAAACTAAAGATACGACTTTCAATAGTTCAAGTAGAGTTAGATTCCACTTCCACCAATGGTGTCAAATAACTGGAAGCGTTTCACATATTAATTAAACATTGTTCACAGTTTGACAATTGTCACAAATCAATTTAACCACTGAGCAGCACAACTAGTTCAGAGATTGGTCTGGTGGTTTTTGTGACCTGGCCGTCTTTTACTGTATATCCGGTTAATACCTTTTTTGCTAACCGTCACAGCCCTAGCTTGAATTTGATGTGTTGTAAACAATTGTGTACACGGACGTTTACAGAAAAAGAAATAAACATATGAAGTTTACATTGTTTGTTAATTTCCCATTTTTCAGTGGGAACATTCCAGTATATCTCTTGGGTCTGGAGTTTTCACATTGCAGTTGATAAGATAGCCAAGAGCATGTTCTACTATAAAGCCATTCATCTTTTTATAATAACCAATAATAGCTTCAACACAACCAAGGGTTTACCAATTCCAGGCTGAAGACTCTCTTCTCATAAGTTGTTAAATTTTGGTCATCATTTGACAGTTCTATATGGCAGTTACTAATAATACATGTACTAGGATGCCTTTTGACATGACCTCGTGTCACATGTGGAGTAGAAATGCTAACTTAATAATGTGGAACACCTGATCGTATCTCTGGTTGTTATGGTTCATGTTGTCCTGTTTCGGGTGTTTTGCCTTTTCTTTTTTATGTTGTCCTTTTGTCCTGTTGTTTTTGTTTTTTAAACTATTAAACCTCGGGCTCGATCACTGATTTACTGAATGTTTTTTCCTCTTAATTCAATTTCACAAGAGCTAAACAAAACCCAAAAAAAACCAACTAATCATGTTCTTGCATATGAGGAAATCATGTATCTTTAATAATTATCAACTTCATAAAAGGTAACAACAAAATATAATTTAATTATTTAGAAATACACAAGTAAAATATGTTTTTCTAACAAAATAATTTTATAACACAAAACTATCTATGTTGGATATCATGGTTGAATCAACATTTCTATTTACTTAACATAGCTTATAATTATTGTCCATTCATACTGTATGTATATAGCATGTATAATACACATTTCAAAACTTCAGATTTAAGTCATTGCCATTATTTTTATGTGGACGACAACATAATTCTTTCATGGCCATTATTATGAAAATTTACTTTAATTCCAAATATTCATGACCATTACCTACAAGAACTGATACAGTTGCCTTGTTATAATGGCCATTAAATAAAATCACACATCTTGCCTAAATCAAGTAATGGCCATTAAAAAAAGGGAGGCAATTAATGACCATTATTTATCAAGGTTTTCTTTCATGGCCATTACATGCACCCAGTTAATGCCCATTATCATACCTCAAACAAAAACTATAATGGCCTTGAAGTGTTTCCCATGAGGATTTAATGCCCATTATAGTAATTGTTAATGGCTTTTTAATGGGTATATCTGTATATTTGCCAAAGTTAATGGGAATTCATTAATGGCCATTAGAAATTTCAAACAGGAATTAATGGTGTGTTTTAATGGGTTCATGGGTTTTTAATGGATTACAGTTTAGTAGTGTAGGGTGATAATATTTGGCCAGTTACATGCTGGGATGGGGGGGCTACCAAGTTTGTTTAAATGAATCACCTTCACCCATTTACAAGGTCACAAAATTAAGTGTCAAATATTTTGAAATCTTTAAACAACTTCTGAATAATGTAAAGGTCCAGGGTGATGATATTTAGCCAGAAGCATGCTGTTATGAAAAGCTATAAAGTCTGTTCAACTTAATGTCCTTTAAATTTTTTAATAGATTAATTTGAATCAAACACAGGTATTTTGTCTGTAGCTTTATTTTAGTCCACTTTTAAGATAAGTGTAAGATTAATACCAGGTGAACGATTCAGGCCCATTGGGCCTCTTGGTTTTTTTGGGGGGCAGGCAAAACACCATTAAGATTAGGCCAAAGGATGGAGAGTTGACATGGTACTGCCACTACCCAAAATGTTTGAGAGAAATCTATTGAAAAATGAGCAAATACAAAGCCGGACTAAGTTTTGTCAATTTTCTTAGGCAAATTGCCATAAATCTCTTAAAAAGGTACGAAACCAAAAACTGTTCAGGGGCACAACAACATATGATTCTACATCTCCACGAAAACGTTTCTAAGAAATCTATTGAAAAATGAACAAATGCAAAGCAAGACAAAGTTTTGTTCATTTCTTTACGTAAATGGATAAACTCCCTAAAAAAGGTCTAGAACACAAAATGATTTCAGGGAGCACAATTACATATTGTACTGCCACTACACAAAAATTTCAAAGAAATCTATTGAAAAATGAGCAAATTCATAGACGAACAAAGTTTTGTCAAATTGTTTATGTAAAGGGGCATACTCCCTTAAAAAGGTCCAAAACAAAAAGTTTTGTAAGATTTTTATCTCACCTCCCCAAAGGGCAAGTGAGCTTGTACCATGGCGCAGCGTCCATCGTCCGTCCATCAACTTTTCCTTTAAAACACTACTTGTCCTGAACGGCCCAGTAGATTTGGACTAAATTTGGTTTGGAGCATACTTAGGCGAAGGGGACTCGATTTTGTATAAATGGTTGGTGTGGCCCCCTGATGTTTGAGAGGTGGGGCCCAATAGGGGAAATATAGCAAATTCTTTAAAATCCTTCTTATTTTGTAGGAATGAAAGGATTTG
>NW_018408587.1:174702-178522 GCF_002113885.1 Mizuhopecten yessoensis
ATGAAAGGATTTGGTTCATATTTGGTGTGGAGCATCCTTGGGTAAAGGGGAACCAATTTTGTATAAACCGTGGGTCTGGCCCCCCTTGGACCTGAGGGGCGGGGCCCAATAGCGGAAAAAGAGGTAAAACCTTTAAAATCCTTCTTCTACCAAAGGGATTAAGGGATTTTATCCTAACTTTATCCTAATTTGATCTTTAAAATCCTTCTTATATCATAGGGATGAAGTGATTTCTTCCCAATTTGGTCTGGAGGATCTTGTGCAGAATTCAATTTTGTATAAACAGTGAGTGTGGCCACCTGGGGGCAGAAGGGCCGGGCCCAATAGGGGAAACAAAGCAAATGTTTCAAATACCTTCCTCTTCTGTACGAATGACAGGATTTTGTCCAAATTTGGTATGAAGCATCCTTGGGTGAAGGGGAACCAATTTTGAATAAACGGTGTGTCTAACCCCCCTGGAGGCAGATGGGTGGGGCCCAATAGGGGAAATAGAGATAAAACCTTTAAAATCCTTATTCGACCATCAGGATTAAGGGATTTTATCCTTATTTAGTCCCGAGCATCCTTGGGCCAAGTGGACTCAATTTTGTGTAAACGGTGGGTATGACCCCCCTAGGGGCATAGGGTTGGAGCTCTGTTTGAAGTTTGTTCTCGCTATATCTCTAGTACTGGATGGATCTTTCTGAAATACAGCACCTACCATGGAGTGCTAAATCTTAACTTCATACCAATTATTTTAAACATATTCAGGTGAGCGATACAGGCCCTCTTGGCCTCTTGTTACTTCCGTTAGGATTAAGGTATTTTGACCAATCAATTTTGTGTAAATGGTGTGTCTGACTGATTTTCTGTCTGTAGCTTTATTATAGTCCACTTTTAAGGTTTCAAATGTGAGATTAATACCAGTTGAGCGATGCAGGTCCACTGGGCCTCTTATTTTGAAAATGCCAATAAAATGGCTTAACACATGCTTTCTGTTTCACCGATTATATTGGTTTTATTGTTTTATTCATTTCAGATCTTATTAATACAAGAGCAAACACACTCATCCTCCTCATTGTAGTCATCGTCGTTATTTTTGTACTGAGTTGGTTTGTAATACGCCATACAAAATGTTGTGACATTCTGAAAAGGACACTTGGAAAAAATAAGGACAGGTACGTTTCATCAAGAAAATCTTATTAATTACCGTACTGTGGGTAACAATACAATTAACTACAGCTGTATGTTCTTATGTTGCTGCTCATTCAAGGTTATACGTTTGCTCAATCAATGAATTTTTCCTTTTTAAGTCACCTGAGACAAAGTCTCAAGTGACCTATTGCCATCGCCTTTTGTCCGGCGTGCGTCTGTAAACAATTTACATTTTCCAAAACCCCTGAACCAATTTCAATGAAATTATGCAGAAACCTTCCATGGCCAAAGGTCAACAAAAACAGTGGCTGATTTGGTCCCCAGCCCCCAGGGGCCTGAGAGGTGGGACCAAAAAGGGTCAAATGGCCTAAAATTTCAAAAATCTTCTTCTCAAGACCCAGATATGGTAGAATCAAATACTCTTCATAGATGGAAGGGTCTTAAGGTGATTTACCAAAATTGTGAATTTCTTGACCCTGGGGTCTCATGTTTCCCCCTGGGGAGGGGGTAAACTTTACTAAAGTTTATATAGGGAAATCACATTTGGGCTGCTTGTTTTTCATTGCGATGCATTAGAAACAAAGCTATCGTGCAATTAATATGTACAATTTAAAACACATAATTGTATGTGCCTAACAATCCGTTGAATCATTACAGGGTTCAGGATTCAAAAGTGCAGGAGGAAGAAAGTAATGAAGGCGATACATCCAACAAACAAGATAGAAATGTTGAGGACACGGCCCGTTCACCAAATGATGAGTAAGCAGTAATAACTATTCTTTCGTAGCTAAATGACAATAAAAGAGGGATACGTAAAAAGAGACACGGAATATTGATACAGAATGCAGTAACTCGGGAAATTCATGTTATCAATGATAGAAGGTGATTAAATTAAAACAATTATATTAAACATATTTGACATCAGGTTCTATCCTGTTGTATGATAGGGGGATTCTCTGTCTTCGTCCATTAAACAAAAAGAGTCTTACAATCGTGTCCCTGTTGACATGAAACACAGCAAGAATCCTTATGACACCAACAAAATATTAGAAACTGACGTGATATCCTATCTGCTCTACTGTAAGCACAATAATAAAACTTTTGGGCTGCTTGTTTTTCATTGCGATGCATTAGAAACAAAACTATCGCGCAATTAATATGTACAATTTAAAACACATAATTGTATGTGCCTAACAATCCGTTGAATCATTACAGGGGTCAGGGTTCAAAAGAGCGGGGGGGGGGGGGGGGGGGAAAGTAATGAAGGCGATACATTCAACAAAGAAGATAGAAATTTTGAGGACACGGCCCGTTCACCAAATGATAAGTAAGCAGTAATAACTATTCTTTCGTAGCTAAATGACAATAAAAGAGGGATACGTAAAAAGAGACACGGAATATTGATACAGAATGCAGTAACTCGGGAGATTCATGTTATCAATGATAGAAGGTGATTGAATTAAAACAATTATATTAAACATATTTGACATCAGGTTCTATCCTGTTGTATGATAGGGGGATTCTCTGTCTTCGTCCATTACACAAAAAGAGTCTTACAATCGTGTCCCTTTTGACATGAAACACAGCAAGAATCCTTATGACACTAACAAAATATTAGAAACTGACGTGATATCCTAATCCTATCTGCTCTACTGTAAGCACAATAATAAAACTTTGGGCTGCTTGTTTTTCATTGCGATGCATTAGAAACAAAACTATCGGGCAATAAATATGTACAATTTAAAACACATAATTGTATGTGCCTAACAATCTGTTGAATCATTACAGGGCTCCTGGTTCAGAATTGCAGGGGAAAAAAGAGAATGAAGGCGATAAATCCGAAGAAAATGGCACCAATGCGGAACGAGGCAATAATACAGATGATGAGTAAGCAGTAATAACTATTTTGTAGCTTAATGACATTAAAGACGGATAAAACACACACACGATATACTGATCAAGAGTGCAGAAATTCGGAAGATTCATGTCATCAATGATAGAAGTTGATTCAGTTAAAAAAAATATAACTAGAAATTATCATAGACATTGACGGGCATTTTATGAATGCTAGCTACACTTTGACACTTACGGACAGTTGATGTTATTGTAATAGGATTGTGTCACCATTTCTCAGTAGAATTTCTTCAAATTTTGTAGTTATATTGCTTTGAAGTAACACAAAAAAAATTAGGTTGTCAGAATTTTAAGGATTTTAAATGGAAATTTATGTAAAAAGGAGTGAATTTTGAAAAAAAAATGAAAGACACAATTGTTTGCAAAATAATGTCAATAAAAATAATACTGCCATAGATTAGTATTGCATTAATGTATATCAATTTAATAAATGCTGAAAATGTGTAAAATAAACAAGAGGCCCATGGGCCTTAACGGTCACCTGATTAGCTCACCTGGCACGAAGTACCAAGTGAGCTTATGCCGTGGTGCGGCGTCCGTCGTCCGTCCGTCCGTCTGTCCGTCCGTCGTCCGTCCGTCGTCCGGCGTCAATATTTTACTTTAAACGACTTCTTCTTAATAACCGAAAGGCCTAGGGTGATGATATTTGGCCAGAAGCAAACTGGGATGAAGGGCTACCAAGTTTGTTCAAATAAATGACCTTCATCTATTTTCAAGGTCACAGGGGTCAAATATGTTAAAAACTTTAAACAACTTCTTCTCAATAACCAAA